>NC_045163.1:23516930-23579430 GCF_900700415.2 Clupea harengus | reverse complement strand
CTGAGAAACAAAATAACATGTGCTTGATCCACTGTTCTGAATCTCTTCAGTATAAAGGAAAAAAATGTATGAGAACTTTTTCTTTTCCTTTTTAGTCATTTTTAAAGCCAATCCCTATATGCTTGCGTGATTCAGCGCAACTACAGGCTCTTCTGTTGTAATCTTTATGGAAGTTTGATGAAAGTTGTGATTTTAATCAGACAAACGGCAGTTTTCATCCAAACAAGGGTTGTTCGTGGCCAAAGCAAACAGTGTTCGTTAAAAGTGATTAGCCCAAAATTCCAATCCTTCATAGGCACCCCGTAATGCCCTCGAAATTACTCAGAGCCTGTCGTCATGGTGACGGGGCAACAATGGCAGCGGCCCACCCCCCTTAGCTGTCTATACCAGACTCTCTTATTGGGGGTGCAGCGGGGGGGGGGGAGAGAAATAGGCCAAAAGAAGAAAAGACCCTTTCCGAGACCCTTGGCTGCACCGCACACCCATACTATACACCTCTCCAAACACGAGTGGGAGACAAGGAGAAAAGGGGGTGGCAGGCACTACTTTCAAAGCTTAGCAACAAGTGTACCAATCATTACACAGAGAGAGGGAGAGAGGTAGAGAGCATTGGAAGAGAAATCAAAAAAGAAACTCTTTAAAACTAACATGCCCAATTGTGTGGTGCATTTTTTGAATGTTTATTTGTGAATTTGTTTATTTGTGAAATATTGTGACTGCCAACATAACTTTTTAATAAAGTATATCTTTTTTACTTACACAACAAAATGTTTTAACGAGAGAAACCTACCTCATGATACTAAATGTTTTGAATATCTTGCATTTCAACACAATGTAATCTGTATTTAGTGGTATTTATTTATTTACTGAAAGGAAATTCAGATGAGAGTGCGTTAAGTAATAAATAAATCTGACCGCTCATCTGTTTGTTTGTTTTTACAACATAGACAATGGCACCCCTAAACTACTTGTCAGACTTTTTTCAAAACAGCCTTTATTAATAATATAAGTTCATTAACCTCAAAAAATCAATTAAAAGTCTGTGTTTGAAAAGCCTGGCAGAGAGTGGAACCTGCATTCCACAGGTACTGTACATTTCCGGCCTCTCATTATTTCGGTGGATGTAGATAAGTAGATATTAGGAAACGATATGACTCACCCCATTTGAACATCATCATAGTGATGAAGAGGACTTTGTGGAAACTTGAATGTATTCTGCTCAACTCCATGGCAAAAGCGAGGGACTTCAAGCCTTTTTGGAGCAAAAAAACAAAACAAAACAAAAACAAACAAAAAAACCAAGAGTTCACTTCAGTGTCTCTGATTCTGGCATCCTGGAGTTCGATAGTCCATTCAGCACTGCTCTGTGTCCGCCGTGCTACAGGCACCCATGCTCTGTCACTAATGAGCGCAGCGTTCCTCTGGACAGGCAGAGCTTGGCTGGGGTAAGACTGTGTAATCACCCAGGAAGTGAGGCGGCGGGGAAAACGTGGCCTGGAGCAGACGGAGTGGCCACTCCCACCCACACACTCCCTGCCAGAGCAGGTTCACTCGCTGTGACCCGCCTGGCTGACCTCACGCTTCAATGGGAACCCTGACTACTTGTGCTTCACATGGGGGCATCCCATTCAAATCTTCACCGACAAAACGGCAAGTTACCCCAGTGTGTACGAAGAGTGTGACTTATCACATCAGCAGCAGCCTGTTCACACACACACACACACACACAGAATCTTGAGCGTGTTCCGTGCACTTTTGTCCTTTTACGCCGAGCGGATTTTCCTGAAGTGTGGATCCATGTCATGGGGAGAGAAATCCACCTCGAGGCTTTCATGCCTCATCCATGGAAACACCAGCAGCACCAGTGTGATGGGTACTGCTGAGTGTGAGAGTGAGGGGGGCTTAACTCTCTGCAGAACAGCATGTAGTACAGCCTTGGTACAGCCACACTAAATCCCAGTCTCTTACTCAATGGGCATAGAGCCTGGTGGTTGAGTTTAAGCTCTCAGCACTACCAGGGACACACGTATAGCTTGCTCCTGACACAGGGACCTCACTAACAGGGACACACGTATAGCTTGCTCCTGACACAGGGACCTCACTAACAGGGACCTCACTACCAGGGACACACGTATAGCTTGCTCCTGACACAGGGACCTCACTAACAGGGACCCTCACTAACAAGGACCCTCACTAACAGGGACCCTCACTAACAAGGACCCTCACTAACAGGGACCTCACTAACAGGGACCTCACTAACCCTAACCCTCACTAACAGGGACCCTCACTAACAAGGACCCTCACTAACAGGGACCTCACTAACAGGGACCTCGCTAACAGGGACCTCACTAACAGGGACCCTCACTAACAGGGACCCACACTAACAGGACCCTCACTAACAGGGACCTCACTAACAGGGACCTGACTAACAGGGACCCTGACTAACAGGGACCTCACCAAACACCCCATCACTCAAGAGCCTAGATAAGGCCCCTCCCCACTGGTTCAGACACACAAACAATAGACGCTAATCATCAATCTATTGATCCATTTGTCTGATCAGATCTATAGATCCATTTGTAACTAACTTTTATCCCAGAACCCTAACGGCAGATAAACCATGGACAAAATAATGGACAAAGTAATGACTTGAGTCAGGGGGTTGTTTGGTAGGTCTGCTGAGTGTAACACGTTTCAGTTGCTCATGGCATTAGTCATGAGAATTATCTGTTGTTTAAGAAATGTTTTGTACGACCGCGTGAAGATCACATGCAAGAATAGCATGGAGTGTCCCAAGATGAAACCGCACTGGAAGGCAACGTGTGCTGACGAGATATGACACATGGCGCTACGCAGTAGGGGAGGATAGGACAGGCAAGCGCTCACAGGTCTGTCCTTGAAAAGATGCGTGGGTGTCAGAACTAGATACGGAGGCTTCCTTTTGACAGCCACGTGCACAGCAACAAGTGGTTTTGATGCAGCAGCAGCAGCAGCACATTCTGCTAGATCCTTGACTCATCAACATAAACAGGATGAACACGTCATCAAGTCTTAGCAAAGTACAGTTGTATTACACTGATTTGTTTTTAGGTGTTTGTCTACCACTGCGGGAAAACAAATGCTGAAAACTCCTGAGGGAACTCCTGAACCTCCAGTCAAGCATTATTAAATTACATTTATACACGGCGTTGCCATTTACCACACTGAATACATGTCAACAAGAATATTCATTTCAGCAGTACTCAATCAGCTACAGAATATACAGCCTATTCAACCGACCTGGTGATTTGTCCTCAATAAACATCTTTACATCGATGACACCTGCTGAGAGTAACAACTTAATCTCCTTACTACACAATCAAAGCGAATACAAATAACCCCATGCTATACAAACACTTGGTGGGCTACCTTGTCTACAGCTTTGGGGGCATCCACGGACAATCGGTCTGAGATATTTACTAGGAGAGCGCAGAAGTGGAGCTTCAGTTGAGACCAAAGTGGACAACTTTGAATACGCTGAGCTTCTTTCCAATTGGGGCATGGTGGCTTGATTTCTTACTAGTGTTCCAAAATATCTGAGATGAAATTGCCATTGAAAAAACTATGAGCATGAATGACACATCAGCCATCTGTAATCCTGTAAGAATGCTGCCCATAGTATTGGCATTGACAGTGGAGTCCACTGTTTGGCCGAAGCTGGAGACAGGACCACAGGACCACAGGCACTTTATGGGGTAACGAGCAGCTAATGCTGATTATAGCTGTGGTGCAATAAACCCGCTGGGCTGCGTCTACTCAAGCGTTTACAGCGGACAGTAAAAGCACGGAGGTCAGAGCATGAGGTGACAGAGCGAGGATGTGCCGCCACTGGGTCCAGTTGTTGTGTCCATCTGTTCAATATTTTAGACTCAAGATCTTCTATTGTGTGGTGAAGCCTGTTTTTTCTTTACTTTTTGGACCTTTGGACATTTTACATCAGAAGTAAATCTAAGACAAAGCAGAAATATGTATATGTAAACAATACTTATTTAGTCATAATATCTGAACATGTATTAAGTAAATAAAAGGCTGTTGTGTCCATCTGTTCAATATTTTAGACTCAAGATCTTCAATTTCACCATCAGAATGTTTTTTTTTTCATGAGGCTAACCGTGAGGGTAGGAGAGAGAGAGACAGAGAGAGAGGAAGGAGAGAAGCGTGAGGGAGGGAGAGAGAGGGAGGGAGAGAGAGAGAGGGAGAGAGAGAGAGAGAGGGAGAGGAAGGAGTGAAGAGTGAGAGAGGGAGAGAGAGAGAGACAGAGAGAGAGGAAGGAGAGAGAGAGAGAGAGAGAGAGAGAGAGAGAGAGAGGGAGAGGAAGGAGAGAAGCGTGAGGGAGGGAGAGAGGGAGGAAGAGGAAGGAGAGAAGCGTGAGGGTAAGCATGTGAAGACAATGCAGACACTGACCTACAGGGTTGGGCCCTGAAATTCATGGAGGGTTGATCAGTGAAGATCAGTGTTTCCTCAGCTTCCTCTTCATTCAAATTCACCTCATACGGCTAATGCTGATTGTCACGGACAGACACATGGACGTGAAACCAAATATTATTATTATATTAAATCAATATAGTGTATTATTATTATTATTATTACTATTATAATTATTATTAACCAAATATCTCTTAAAAGACAGGTGTGTGGTAATCCCTGTTCTTTCTTTACTTTTTGGACCTTTGGACATTTAACATCAGACATTTAAATCTAAGACAAAACAGATATATGACATGTATTTAAACAGTACTTATTTAGTTATAACCTCTAAACATGTATTAAGTATATAAAAGACTTGTACTAGAAAGCTTAATATTCACCGCAATGACCCTTCTGTTTTCAACATGGTCTATGAACTCACTGTAGTGTAAGTGCCTCAAATTGGATTAGGACCCTGAGCCAGCTATGGAAAATGAGATTATTTGTGAATTATGTCCGCATTTTAAGGCTATTATACCCAGGTGTTTCAAAATAAACACACACAGAGCAAGTACAAGTAGCTTGTGGTTGGTGTATGTAAAAAGTGTAACGAATGTCAAATTGCTTTATAGAACTGCCACATCAACAACTACATTAAACTGTGCAGTATGATATTTGTATCTATTTATAACTTTGGTATCACTGTCATTGTATGAAAGTTGAACAAGCTGATTATTAAGAGTTTATCAATTAGTACTTATCTAATACATTTGTAGAAACAAATAAACACCAATGAGTGATGAATCTTCTCAACTTTCCTTATTTCAGTATTGGTTTGTTAGTTTTCATGTTTAAAATGTACATTTCCTAATCTCTACAACAACTTTGATAAAATGAAATAAGCAATGAAACAGTGGTTTGCCTCATGGATACGTTAAGCACAATTCAAGCAGTTGGCACCCTACGCATCACCAAGACTTGAATGTAAAGCCTCTTGGCTAAATTTAATTAAATGATTAAAGAAACCAACAGGTAGCAGCTGTTAACAGAAGAGGAGGCCACTGCCAAGGTCTTCCACGGGGACCATACTCCTCCGCCTTTTGGTTCCGGTATATTATATATTATAATCCAGTCCATTTAAAATGTGCAAGGAGAAGAAATGTTGAAGCTTAATGAAACTATTATGTAACACTGTCTTTGAACAGATCATGGGCTCTCCTCTATGTCCGCTCTTTTTTCCACGTAGGGCAAATACTGCCCTCTTCTACAAGAAACAACAATGGGGTGATGTGGTAGTGATGTGGTTCTGTAGTCTGAGTTTACAGGACAACAAAGCATGTGCGTAAACGCTGCGGCATCGCTGCTGTCAATCTGAATTAAGGCGGGGGAGCAGGAAGTGTGGCCCCATTTAGAGTAGTAAGGAGATTAAGTTGAAGGGGACGAGTTGGCAGCGCAAGCAAGGACAGGGCTGTGGAGCAGACACCCACCTGAACCGTGTGCTCGAGAGAAGAGACTTGATGTGTTTGACGTACACACAGGTTAGGACCTGAGCCGTCAGGACTGACTGCACGAGGCTTCAGGTCCTTCTCAAATCATATAAATAGATGGGTCATCACAGCAGCTGAAACCAGCACCACGTTACTGTGATAACCGACAGCGTTGTAGTAATAGGATCATTTAGGGCTCGTGGAACATACAAGCTCCAAGAATACGCATGTCTTATGGAAGCAGTGTGGTTGTACGTTGTAAATATATTCTATAAATGGATTTAGAACAGGCTCTAAATGTACCTTTAGAACAGGCTCTAAATGTATCGCTACCAAGTGTGTTGATAAGATTCACTCCATGCAGATAATTCTATTCATGTGTAAATAACAGGTTTGACCATTACTGTTGAAGTTGTTTTATTAAGAGTTATATACACTGGGATCAGTGAAATGGACAAACCTGACATGCACTGACATGTAAAATGGTCTCTCGTTGAATCCACTTTAATCTTCATTGATAATGGGATGTAAGTGGCTGTAGATGGCTGAAGTCATTAACAGGGAGAGGTTACTCTGTGATGGACTAAGGATGGTAGATAGACATTTTCAGATTAGTGTGGTAAAGTGAGTTTATTACAAATTAAAGCCATCAAGAATGGTGACAGCAGTCACAGAATGGAAATGTTGTTAAAGGTTCATATTGAGTATCCCATGACCAGATCAAAAACTATGATTTAATGACATAACTTCTGACTGACGCCAGATATAGACTGATTCCCTTCAGAAAACCCATACAGAAATTAACAGCCCCACTTTCCTGGCTGTATTTTATGTGAAATTTCATTAAGCCAGATAATCTGCAGAATAAATCCTGGAAATCCACAAAATCTGGGGCATGCACTAGAAACTAAATCTTGAAGAGAACTCTGGATGCCTCTGTGTTTACAGTTTTTTCTCGATTGTTTACACACAAAAACTGGAACTTATGACACAATGACCACAACCTGTAACTCATGTGCCAACTCCCTAAACCAATTCTGCTAAACTCTAAGCACAATTATCTGCTTTAGACCCAGTTTTTAATTGTTAGCCACACTTTCTTCAAAACACAACATACAATTATCTGCTTTAAACACAGATTTTAATTGTAAACCACACTTTCTTCAAAACACAACACACAATCATCTCTACTTTGCACACTTCATCAATGCCAAAACCTCCTTGTGTTCAGACAGAACACACTGCTATTCAAATGGCAAAACTTCCATTTCCAAGGCTGTTGTGCAATTTGAAATCAAAGCTTTATTAAATAAGGACCACAGGTGAGCTCCTGGTTTGGAGAACAATGGATGGCAACATGGAAGGTAGAAGAGATCAGAGAGACAGAGGTGAGGGTAAGAGGACGAGAAGGAGGACGAGGAGGAAGAGGAAGAGCAAGAAGGAGAGCCATTATCTCTGATGAGATTCGGGCCACTGTGGTCAACCATGTGGTCAACCATGGTTTGACCATGCAGGAGGCTGGCCAGAGGGTTCAACCAAACATAAGCCGCTTCTCAGTTGCATCCATTCTCCAGACATTCAGAAGAGAGAATAGGTAAGAAACACTACTATGACAGGAAAACACTAGTTTGAATGCCTTATCAGGAGCATATTATTATTGTATTTAGAGTATTTTACATTGTACTGTATTTGGAAAATGACTGTAAACAAATACAAAGTGCAACCATTGATGACCAACACAAATTCCTAAACATCAATACAGTGAGCCTAGCCACAGTTGACCATGTTCTAAAGCGGAATACCTTGAGAATGAAGCAGGTGTACAGGGTGCTTTTTGACAGAAACTCTGACAGAGCCAAACAATTATGCTATGACTATGTGCAAGTAAGTCATGTAATATTTTTGTTGTTACTGTATATTTGTGTGTTGTTTTATATTTGAGTAAAAATATTATACAGTTATATTTTACTATAGGAGTAAGCGTACAGTAACACTGAACATGAAAAGGCTTAATGCTCCTGATAATGCCTTCATACTGGTGTTTTCCCATTCATAGTAGTGTTTTCCATTTAGCATATCAGTGTTCAACCGATGCTTAGAAATGTCTGCACATATATAGTGGTCTGTCTGTCATTTGAAAACAAAATACCCTTTTGAGGTGACAACATTGTTTTGAAAGCAAAGTAGCATTTTGCAGGAGATATAAAGGGTTTTGCATTTTGTGTGAGTGGTTTAGAGTTTTGAGAAAATGAGGCATGCTTTCAAAAAATGTGTGTAAGCAATTGAGAAAAACTGTAACAACTCTAGACCTGTCTCAAATCTTCCTTTCAGAGCTAAATTAATTGAAATAGTTGTTTTCAATCAACTCAGTAATTTTCTGAAATCATGATGTCGTTTTGACAAATTTCAATCAGGCTTCCGACCTCACTGTACTGAAACAGCTCTTATAAATATAGTGTTAAATGATACACAGCTGAAGACTGATTCAGGTGAAATATCAGTTCTGGTTCTCAGTGCTGCCTTTGACACTGTAGATCACAGAATATCGTTTGAAAAAGTGGATAGGAATCTTCACATCAACGTCCAGTAAGTTACAGAATAGATTTCAAGTGCTGCTACCAGTCTATAAATCACTGAATGGTTTGGGACCAGAAAACATCTTGAATGTGCTTAAAAACTATAAACAGAGTATATTCATGGGCTCAGATCAGCTAGCAGAGCCGAGTCCAAACCTTACATGGTGAAGCAGCATTTAACTAAAAATGCCTTTAGCTACATGAAGCTAGAACTAACTGCCAGAACTTGAATCTGTCAATGTAGAAAATGTAGCAATTGTTTAATCCAGGTTAAAAACATTTCTCTCTGTATGTGCCTATGATTGAGCTCCAAAATGTGTACTTTATTCTTACAGCACTTTACTCTTAATTGAATTACATTATTTATCTTTAGATTATGCACTTACTTTTAATTAGATTTATAATAAATGAAATATAAATAAATATATCCTCTATTGGATATAGATACATCCTTTATAAGGATAAGGAATATATAAATTAGACGGCTAAATCAGTAACCCTGCCTTGATAAATGCCACCAAGGTAGACAGAAATCCTTAATCTCTGGGAAAAACAATGCTTCAATGCCAACATCACACAGAATCCACACCAAATATAAATACCACTGGTCAGTCTGTGAAAACATGGTTGTTGTGCACTAGGTTGTGCTGCTTAACTGCTGATATGGAAGACCTTACCCCTTTGACATCGAGTCAAGAGAACCGAAGAAGCTTGAGCAGATCAGCACCAGGCAAGGATGCTGTGAAAGGCCCAGCCAGATAAGGGGAGTGTGCATTTCTAACCCCAGGCTTGAATAAAGCAGGGAGCAGGACACAGGTTAGAAAGACCATATGCAATGAAGGGGTCTGACTAGTAAAAGTGTGGAAAGGAACCACACAGTGATAGGTAGGACACTACAGGGCCAGCAAGACGTACCACTCCACTGAAGCGGGAGTAGTGAAAGCAGGTAAACACTAGAGCTGCAACGGTTAGTCGACGAAATCGACGACGTCGATTGTGAAAAATTGTCGACGATGATTTTGATTGTCGACGCGTCATAAAATATATATATAAAAAAAAATGTTTAAATATAAATATATAAATATATTTATTTAAATATAATTATTTTTTTTTGGCAGACGCTAGCAGAGCTACCGGTGATTTTCATTCGGCATTGCAATGCACTATAGGAAGTGCGAAATAGTGCATCTTTAACTAATAATAATTGACCATCATTGAGAAATAGCCTAGCATACAAATCATGCACCGTTTTCTTTTGCCCTCCGTTCTCATACCTTCATGTGCTGCATATCAGAAATGGCCGACTGAAAAGCGAATTATTCTGAGACGGCTCATGTTACCATGGAAACAATAAACAAAGCTAGCTTTAGTAGCTGCTGCATATGAGATATGGCTAACAGAAAAGTTGTCATTTTTCTCAATGATGGTCAATTATTAGTAGTTAAAGAAGCACTATTCCAGTATTTCAAAGAGAATGAGCTGTGGGAGCACAAGAACAGTGAGTGTCTAGCAGCAATTATCATACATAAATGATATATCTATAACTTATAGTAAGGTTTAAGCTTACATGTTGGAATACAAAACGTCTCATGGAGGATGCTTGCTAACGCTATTTCAGTTATGTTAAGTGCAATGTAGTGAATCAGTGAATTATCAGAGTAGCCTGTATTTTCGTTTGTTCTGAATAGTTAACCTCCTCCACTTAGCATTCTTCAAACAAAAGATAAAAAATATTTCATAAGTTGAATTTGAATGTCACTCACAGCCCAGTTATTCTTGCGTTATTTTGCACTTGCAGAGGCTTGATTGCTAATTTGAGTTACTTTTAAAACTTTATTTGAACCTTACTTTTAAAAGCATATTTGCACTTTAATTTGTATTACTATTTAATTTATGTATTATGATGATTACATTTGTTACTCAAATACATTTGAAATTCAAAATCCAACATTTTGAGTCGTTATTTTAATTTGCTATGGGAAATAATCATTAGATTAGTCGATTAATCGAAAAAATTGTCGATAGATTAATCGATTACCAAAATAATCGTTAGTTGCAGCCCTAGTAAACACAGGTCTATATATGTGTGCATATCTACCAACAGCTCTCAGATTGTGCTTGTGACTGTAAGGTGATACTATTCAGCTTCCTTACTGCAGTAATGCTAATGCTTCAGCAAAAAAACACAAGAGCATCAGATTTGTATCTGGAGGTTTATTGCTGTACTATACTCAGAAGTACCACATACATCAAGAAACAAACCCAGTACAACTATCCTCACTTTAAAAACAATATATATATATATAAAAAAAAAAATAAGAACACAAATGAAACCTTGACAAAATAAAAAAAAGAGAACAACCAACTCTGAGGTAAGTTTCAACAAGACCGCTCTGGCTTCCGACTTGAACGCTGCCTGGTTCGTCACGTAGTGTTTCCATAGCATCCTGCCTCTGTACACCTTTCACCTGGTCTCTGCTCCAAGACCACACAGTAGACAGCAAGCCTCCATCTCTTGGGCTCATATGTACAAGTCACCATATTCAGAGACCTAAAGAGATCTCTGTGACCCATTAGTCATACTGGGGAGAGGAAAACACGAGGATAACACATAAAAGGGCTCATTTTTTTGTCTTTTTGTTTTTTGTCACAACTGAGCCAAGTTTTTTCTTCAATACTACAGCCGCCCAAATCAAAACACCCGATCAAACTCTGTCTGACTTGTAGTGGTGGGGTTTCTGTTCTGATTGGCTGGCTGCTGGGGCATGTGACTTCTTCTCCTGGGCGGGGCCAGGTACTCGAACATGGATGTGTTGTGTGTGGAGAGCATGTTCTTCAGGTCAGACGGCATGGGGTCGGACCAGAAGAAGTCGTGATTCAGAGCGTCGTCGCTGTCTACTCGCTGGTTTGGATCGAGGACAAGAAGTTTGTCGATCAGGTCCAAGGCGTAAGGGTCTTTGACGTAGAACTTCAGTCGGTCTTTAACTTTCCTCTTCTGTCCTTTGGGTAGTTCCATCTTCTGATAGAGTTCATACTTCTTGTCCACGCCTGGCCAGACCTTTTGGAGGGATGAAAAGCACATTAGGATACAAGCAGTCACACATGACAAATATTCTGGTCTTCGCTAGCCTAGCAGTGGCAGAGGTCTATTAAACTTAAACGTATTTAGGGACAACCATGGGCCGACGTGGTGTAAATACATGAGAACGATCAACGTCAGTGTTCGAAAGTTCTAAACCAATCAAATTGCTCAGGACGACAAAGCTCAAAGTTACACTTCAGATTGAAATTGTAAAAGGGCAAAAGGTATGTGATGCTTCAGTCACCCTGTGGGCTGTTTGTAGAAAAGTAGCCATCCTAGTTAGCCGCTAGCTAGTAGCACGATTGTTGCGCAACAGTCTCAAAACATGTACTTTCCCCACACAGTGCCAAAGCCAGGTCTGGCCCCGCGTTATACATGTACATTATGTCCACACAAATACACAAAAGCAAAACCCTCCACAGAGACTGAGACTGGCTGTACCTCTGGGGTGATGGAACCGCACAGCTGGCTGATGAGCGTGAGCTGGTGCTGCTCTGTGTTGCCCTGCATGATGGGGCTCCTGGTCCACATCTCCGCCATGATGCACCCGGCTCCCCAGAGGTCAATGGGAGGGCCGTAGTCTCGCTCCCCTGCACACATCAGAATCAGAGTCAGAATCACGTTCATTGGTAAATTTGCACAAACAAGGAATTTGACTCCGGGTTAGGTGGCTCTCATTGTACTTACACAAAATATACAACACAACACAACACAACTGGCTTGAAGCAAGCGTAAAGACACCAAATTCTGACATGGAATTCTAAGATTATGGTTGAGAGAAATCTACGGGTTCTTTTGAAGTAAACCAGTAATAATAAAGGTAACTTCTTGAGGTCACATAAGGTTATGGGATATATCTCTCTCTCACACACACACACACACACACACACAAAATACCAGAAGATGAGCAGAAGCATGTTTGTTAATTCATGGAGAAGTGGACCACTTGGATTTTTTTTAAACAACAGAGCATCAATCTATTTTCAGAGCGTTGGGTTGAATTTACGAACACAGCCAAAGTAAGCATGGCCATCACGTAGTTGGTAGCCACAGGTAGCTCACTAGCCTATCAGTTAAAGTTAACAGTTAATCTGCTAGCTCAAAAGCTTGAGTGCTTAACTGAAGACCTATAGTGATCCGTTTGCCTCGACTAAGTTAATGTAAGGGAGGGATGCACAAATGTAGTGATGTACTGCCCCCAATCTCCTTGATCCGTCCTGATCTATATAGGACCAACAAAACACAGCCCACCCTCTAGATGCCAATGCTCTCTCTCAACATGTCTGTAATGTGCAGACGTCGGAAATACTGCTTACCCAGAAGGAGCTCAGGTGGCCTGTACCACAGGGTGACCACTCGGTTGGTGTAGCGGTTGCCCTGGCTGTTCTTGGCTAAGCTGAAGGCCCTCGCCAAGCCAAAATCTGCCAGCTTAAGGACGCCGTCTCGTGTGATGAGCACATTGGCTGCCTTCATGTCCCGGTGCAGGATCTAAGAAAGAGGACAATCACATTAATTAGGTCAGCCACATAAAAAAAAAAAAAAAAAAATCATCTGACCGGCGTTTTCTAGACAACTTTCCAACCCACTCCATTTCCATGTTAACGCCTTCCGTTGCCTTAATGTAAATCATCAATCAAGCTGTCTAATCAGCAGCGTCACTGCATCTATTTAGAAGGGTTTGCACCCGCTGGAAACGATCCAAACTAGGAAAAATCCGAGGCTTTGTCTGGTGTAGGCCATCGTGATGTCATTCCCAGCAGAGCCAAGACTCATGAGAAGCCACTTGGCAATGTTTTAGGCAATCAACCTTGTTCAATCTTCCATGCGTATGTAATCAGGATAGGCAAATGGGGCAAAGGTAATGAAACACCCAATGAACGACGACTGGCAAACAGTATTGTATTGAAAGCTGAGCTACTGACTATCAGTACGGTTTGTGACATCTACAGGTAAACTGCCTGTTTGTTTGTGTGCTGCTGCAGCCGAAGGATATCTTACCTTGTTTCTGTGGATGTAGTAGAGTCCATTCAGCAACATCTGCATCACCTTCTTGATCTCCGCGAGGGTGAACTTCACGTTAGCATTGCTGAGCAAGCCCGCCAGGTCATGCTCACAGAAGTCAAATACCAAGTATATGCTGCCCTTGTATCGGTTGAACTGGGTGGCTGAGGCAAAGAGAGAGCAGTCAAAAATCTACTCAGTGAGCCCTTATTTATATATATATATATATTATCGGGGGTTGGTGACACACTCACATATTTTACCTTTCGTTCTACAGATCTCAATCAAGTTGACAACATTCTCATGTTTGAGAAGCTGTAGAATCTTGATTTCTCGAAGAGCAGTGATGGGGAACTGCCGAGAAAAATGGGGAATGAGGCATGACTACACCATCATCGCCACATTCTGACTGACTAATGCCCCCTCTGTGTACGTATTTCTGTTCAACATGATAAACAAGCCTTACCCCTTCTTTCTCATTCTCCATTAGCACTTTTTTCAAGGCCACCTTTTTCCCAGTCTGCCTGTGTTTGGCTTTGAACACCTCCCTGGATCACAAAGATGAAAGTCAAACACCAAAATGGCATTAGGCATGCTTGTCTTTTCAATGCCTTACAATACATATCTGGGTAACGTTGTTGTGATTAACGGCTTGATGTGAAGAGTTTAGGTACGAATTATGTGCCTAAAAGCCGTTTATTTCGCATGCTATTAATTTATTCCTCACGTACACAAGCAACACAATGTTACACTATTGAGGTTCAAGTGGTGCTTCATAAACTCTAAACCGCCTACATGGTTCACACAATATCAGCATGGACAGTGCAAGAAGAGCATCAAGTATTAGCTTGATGCACCATACAGGATCTAACAGGCTAAAACTAATCTTTTCAGCGTTAGCTAGCTTTGTGAGTCATAAGCTAGCTTGCTAACTAACGTTAGCCAATGTCAAGGCTAGGTAACGCAGGACCTCTAGGTAAACAGTGACGTGACAAAAGGCCAAGTATCAAACAAATGTGGGTTTAGACGTACCCAAACGTCCCCTGGCCGATTTTTGCCAGCTTTTCATATTTTGAAAACTCGTCACAGAAGGGAAATTCCACACCATCGTAATACTTGGACATGATGGCGACATCCCGCTCCGGCCTACGGAAGTGAGGAGTTGGGCAAAACAACGAAATGTGTCATTATTACAGGACACATTTTCATTTTCCATATCTTGATTTGAACACGAAAGGGAGTAGTATTCAAATACTATGACAACAAATGCCAAAATGTTTAATATATACACTTTATACATACTTATCGCCGGCGCCGGAGTTTCCGGTTTTTTCTCGCTGCATCCTTGTTGACTTCTTCGTCCAGCACTGTTCACTTCCGGTGTTTCGATACTAAAACAAATTACCGCCACCTGCTGGCCGTCAGTAAATGTGTTGGTCCAACAAACCGAGCATACGGCACGACTCCAGAGAAGAAATGTACCTGTACATCAGTGGTTCCCAAACTTTTTACAGTCCCGTACCCTTTCAGACATTCAATCTCCAGCTAGGTACCCCCCCCCCCCCGTTTCAAAGGGTACATTCCGCGAATTCCGTCCGTTTTCCGTTATAGCGGAAATGTTATCGTTACGTTATCGCTTACCCTTAGTTTGGGAACCGAGGCTGTAGATGAATGCCTGTGTTTATCATACACACAAAACAGAGTTCATCCGATCCATCCACGGATCAGATAATATTCGTACAGCGAGGCAAAACTGAAGAAACGGATATTGTTTTGCATGTATGACACCATCAATAATTGCAACTTTCATTATAATCGATGTGATTTTACCTCTTTAGGCTAAGAGTATGAACTCTTATGACACGCACACACACGGTCAGAGAGAGAAGCCAAAAGCAGTTAGTGTTGAAATATTTAATACAAACAACTCTCCTATATTTTATTCCATTAAATACATCATTTTTGATTTAATAGAGGAATTTAAAAGAATGCTCAGGTGCACAGTAAGTTACAACACCCCCACCCTCAAAATGTTTCCATATCCTCTCACTCACTGGGCTCTTCTACCACAGAAGTTGACCTATTATAGATCCCAGAGTAAAGACACTCAAACTTTTGTGTTGTGTGCAGTGCCAGTATGTTTGACTGGTGGCTTCCTCAAGGAACAAGTGTACGTGACAGGAGCGAGAGTGAGATCAAACGTATTTCAGAACAGGTCCATTCACAACGTCTGGATAAAATCTGGACAAACCTCACACAGATGACACACTGATCTCAGAAACAAAAAAACAGCTAAGCTGAGGGTGTGTAAACTATTTGTACAGCTGAAAGTGTGGTTTGTAGATAGTGTGTACTGTCTTCCACACTATATAGGGAGCATATTAGCACATTACTAGTCAGTCAGGCTAGTCTAGCTCTAAACCAATACCATATACAACATGATCCATCTGGACAATTATATTACAATTCTCATTCAATACAAATCGCTGGGAATAACCCTGCAACACTTATTTTAGCTGGTTTTCAAAGGACAATAGGTATTCACCAAGAAAATCAACCAAAAAAATGTTAAACTAAAGATACAATTACACAAAAAAAAAGATCCACATTCACACAACTCATTGCCATTTGGTACAAAAGCGCAATGAACCAGTTCATCCTTACAGAGACATTGTGATTTTAAAAAAAGGAGCTCCATTAGGAGGAAGTCACACCCTCACACAAAAAAAAGAAAAGGGTAAAGCATAAATGTAATTTATCTTAGGAGTACAAAACCCTTTTCCCCCAAAAGTTCCTGTAAACAGCTGGCTTCAAGTATGAAGACGTTTTTTTTTATGTGTCACGGTGGCACTGTAAGGCACCAACCAAAGAATTTGGCTTTGCTCAACATAATAAAGTGGGGCACCAGAATAAAAGACATTTAGTTACCGCTCTCTGACGGCATTACACTCTATGTGTGAGTGTACTAAGTGCTATAACCTCCTTGACTCTCCAGTGGGTGGACATCTGATCGATGTCTCCCAAGGTTAACTCATCACTCTACCAACAGACAGAGGAGTTTGACAGTGCTCTTACACACCCAGTGCAAACACAAACACACAGCACCAGGCCTTTTCTTAAGAGGAAAATACGGGGTCCAGGTGTTTGAGGGCTCCCCCGACCAGGTGCAGGCTTCCGGCAATGAGGACGTGGATCTCGGTGGCGTCGCGGAGCGCCGAGGCCTTGGCGGCCACACTGGGCTTGACGGGGATGACCCGTTTGCCTGGGTCGGCCAGCACAGAGTCCCTGCCCTGCGTGATCCACTGGAGGGCGCTGAGGATGCAGGGGAAGACCAGTGTGTCGTTCCGGCGCTCGGCAACCCGAGGCAGGGTACCCGAGATCAGGAGCTCCGCCCCCGGCTTCTCGCCCTGGCCAGTCAGCAGCCTCCAGCTCTGCTGGTTGTCCAGGCAACGTGTGAGCATGTTCTCCACGGAGACGTTGAAGTTCTGTTGGTCTGCCAAGAGAAAGAGAAAAAGAAACCAATTACAGCTCCAGCTTCCCCTCACTGTAAACATGAAGACAATACACAGCAGCCAGTGCACATGTTTAACTCCAGTCCGTGTTCTTTACCTGCGTTACACGTAGCTATCGTCTCCGTAATATTGGGGCAGAACACAGCAAAGTCAAAGTGGTATGGCTACAAAAAAAACAAAACAAAAAACAGAAACAGATGCACAAGTTATTTAGCTTGTTTAAGATGAAAATTCTGCCATAATTGTATCTATTATGGTTGCTTCCATGGCAGCTTTCCCCTGAGCCGCTCTCTACTGTGTAACTGCGTTGCAGACTCACCACAAGAAGCTTCAGCATGGCGGCACAGTCTCTCTCCCCCGTGGCATTGAACAGTAGCACCCTCACCACCGGGCCTCTGTACACGTAAACACACACAAGGCCCATCCTATGGTTTAGATTTGGGTAGAGCACAAACACTCACCCTCTCTTCAGGGAGACAATGAAGTGACCCAAGCCGCCAGCTATTTAAACCTAATACAACAGGTTCAATCCAGTTGTTTGTGAAAGGTGAGCATTATGTAAGAGTATTATAAAGCCCTCTACAAGAAGGGTAGGGCACCTGTAGGATTACGTCTCGATCATAAAGCATAAAAAGAGTGTGATGACAGATGAAAGAGGAGATGAAAGACAGAGTAGAGAAGAGTGAGTGTGTGTGTGTGTGTGTGTGTGTGTCTGGGGGGGGGGGCAGTATGAGAACTGACCCAGCCATGCTCTCGCGTTGGGCAGCAGCCTCGTTGAACCAGCGGGCGCAGGCTAGCATGCTGCCCGTGGTGTGCGCTCCGTCCAGGTAGTACGTGAGGTGGCCGCGCCTCAGGGTCTGCGTGCGGCCAGGCCACACCGTGTCCGCCAGGCCTGGTTGATGAAATACCATCAGACTTTTAAAGCTTGAATACAAAGAGAACACGGCACACCCTCACTTCTCACACACTTAGCAGTCATGCAAGACATAAAGGAGCAATTCCAATATGATGTTCCCCAGGTGGCCAGTCTTAGGAGGGCTACAAAGAGGTGCTGACCTTTCACTATGACGGGGCTGGGCTTGAACGCTTTGGCCTGGATCACGCCACTGAACACGGCCGCAGAGGGGAGGTGCTTATCTGGAAGACAGAATACCGTTACTCAGGGCTCGGCTGATAATGTCTGGCTGCTTTCCACTCTGCACTGAGTGCAATAATTACTGATGGCATTCTTATCAATAAAAGTAGCATTTCAACACATCTGCATAATATTGCTGACGAGTTCACTTCATACAGTTCATGAATGAAAGGTAGAGCACAATACATGCACAAAAACATTTACAAACATTTGAACAAAAAGAGCAGAGGATGCGAAATGTGTGTGTGTGTGTGTGTGTGTGTGTGTGTGTTTATATCGGTATCTGTATTTGCTCCACTATCAAGCGTATATGTGTGCGTGTACACATCAGGTAGGCAGTGTCGCTGGAGCCAACTGTATTTGCTCCACTATCAAGCGTGTGTGTGTGTGTGTGTGTGTGTGTGTGTGTGTGTGTACACACACCAGGTAGGCAGCGTCTCTGGAGCCAACTGTGGCTGAGCTGCAGGGCCAGGGTGGCGTTGCTGCACTGGTGCTGCCCAGCCAAACCCAGACGCAGGATGCCCTCATCTACCGGATACTCGCTCAGGTCAGGACACACAGAGAGAGAGCACTAGAGAGAAAGAGAAGGAACAAACATCAACATCCACTTCTGACGGCAGGGAGACATATTTGGACGACTTTGTAGGAGATGGAGGGAGAACGGATAAAAGAGTTTAAGAACTGGGTCAAAGGTCAAAAAGTCTCTGTGACATGGGCGTATTTATTTAACACACTTCAGGAGCCTAACAGCCTTAGTCTATGGCCGACACCACAACGGTAGCGGTCTGGGGTTATTTTGGACTAGTACACAAGAGCAGGCCTTACTCCCATTTCTTCTGCTCGCTGTTGGAGGACAGTCAGGGGCCCCTCGGGTTGCTTCACTGTGAAAGCTGGAACTCCTGGCTGGGTGCCACACACACACACACACACACACACACACACACACACACACACACACACACACACACACACACACACACACTTTAGATTTCAGAAAATACCACGTTGAGGTCAAAGGTTCATAAGTCAGAAAGAAAAAAAATCAAACAAACTCACCTTAAAAATGCCACCTTTCTGCCATGCTATCTTCTCTATGGTGTCTCCCAGGATACTCGTGTGGTCTATTCCAAGCGAAGATATTCCACATACCCATGGTCGTCTGAGAAAATGACAAATCATACTAATAAAATACATGCCACTTTGTAGTGTTCGCACAGTTAATTACAGTTACACAAGATCGTTTGATTTCATACAGTCAATGAACTTCATCACTTGGCACGTGCATGTGTGACCATCTGTGTTTGTTTTAAATGTTTACTCCAGTAAGATGTTTGTGTCTCCTCAGGGCCACCTTGGCCTCCCTCCTGAAATGGCTGCTAACAAGGTGATGTATGTGAACAGTTCATGAGGGGTGGAAAGGCACGCTATAGGCCAAAATGGAGGGTCATCATGAGGGGTGGAGAGGCACGCTATAGGCCAAAATGGAGGGTTATCATGAGGGGTGGAGAGGCACGCTATAGGCCAAAATGGAGGGTCATCATGAGGGGTGGAGAGGCACGCTATAGGCCAAAATGGAGGGTCGCTCCGAGAGCCTGAGTGCACACAAAGCCAACATTAGACACGCTGGGATGAGTGCTCTGGAACAGAACCAGGGGACCCATAGCAGGGGGAGGGGAGGAATCAGGGAGGACTACATGTGACAGGGAGAGGGAGGGGGGGAGAGAGAGAGAGAGAGAGAGAGAGAGAGAGAGAGAGAGAGAGGGATTGAGAGAGAGAGAGGGAGGAAGAGAGAGAGAGGAAGGGAGAGAGAGAGAGGGATTGAGAGAGAGAGAGGGAGGAAGAGAGAGAGAGGAAGGGAGAGAGAGGGAGGGAGAGAGAGAGAGGAAGGGAGAGAGAGAGAGAGGGAGAGAGAGAGAGGAAGGGAGAGAGAGGGAGGGAGAGAGAGAGAGACATAGAAAGAATAAAAAAAGGAAAAGATAGAAAAAGAAAACAGAACAGATAGTTGATTTGATATGAGATGAGATGTAATTCCTTATGCTATTGGTTGGGGACGGTCCATAGCCAATCCTCTCACAGAGAGAGAGAGAGAGAGAGAGAAAGAAAAAGAGAATGAGAATCAGGGGAATCTGACAAAACCAGTTTGGGGTTTTAAGCATTAGTTACCCTGTAACTAAAATGTGTTATTGTTTATTAACTCCTCCTTCACCTGATGATGTTTGTGCAATCATAGGCTCCACCTATCCCAACTTCAATAACCGCCAAATCCACCTGCAACAGCAAGATCACACATCAAATTCAAACATGACCACAGACCGCACCAGAAACTATTTTTTCCTAACTGCCGTTTGCTCACTAGCTGACAGGCATTTCAACTAAGGTGGATCACATGTCTGCCCTTGTCGTAAAAAGCATGCGGACAAAGGAGTTGAGTAGTCTACCTTTTCTTGAAGAAAGATGTGGAAGGCCAGGATGGTGAGAAAACGGAAGTAAGCTGGCATCAATCCCCCATGGCAGTCCTGAAGGAATCAGTGAAGGTCACACAGAAAGGTCACTATGAGGACAAGCCTCCCCCACATGCCATTGACCTCAATTATTACTTTGTATGCAAGTGAGGAGGAGGACACTGAGGTCACTGAACTAAATGAAGAAAGTGTGCAGATGTCACATGAGGAAGCGCACAATCATTAAGAAACACACCGCCTCACATTTCCCCCGCAATACCCGATTAGATATAGCCATGGGGCTGGTGGCACGGCAACCATGAGGAATAGACTGACTGTGTTAGCGCCAGAGCAAAGCCACAACTACGGCTCTTTTCCCCTTGCGCAACCAGACTGCAATTTGCTTGATTTTGCATTTGTATGAAAAACAAAGCTATGCTCAAGCAATGAGCATATACAATATTTTGCTTCTTGATTCACATTTTCCTGTACAGGTTGGGTTTCCTTTTTATTTATTTATTTTTAACTTTGTTCCATATCAGTTGCAGATGGATTGTGGCAAACACAGACGTATCTGGAGTCAAGCGGAGTTCACCAGTTTCACCCACCTTAGTCTCGTCCAGCCGGCCGTATACCTGCCAGAAGTACTTTGTGAAGAGCTCCTTGCTAATAGGTTGACCATTAATCCGGATTCTCTCCCTGACTTGTACCAAATGAGGTGAACTGAAATTCACAAAGACTTGAAGAATAAGTACCTTAAAAGATATCATCAAATCAACAAAACAAATGCAAGTATAGCACACAGGAAATACTTTATCGCCTTCATTCACCCATTTCACTTTAAAATCAACATGAAGGTAAACTTTTACACGGAGTTAATCCTTAATAATGCAAAAAAAAATTCTTTTGAAACATTCACTTATTTTCAGAGAACTGCTCCAAGTTGGTCATAAGCCAAAAGGAGGCGTGCAGAGCAAGGTCCAGTGCGACGCCTCTGGCTGTCATTCAAACATGAGATTACACAACCCTGAGAAAGCATATTATATACTTGCTAGTACTTGCTAGTAAGTGGTTAGCTTATACTAAACACCCACGAGCAAACCCATGCAGTTAGGTATGATACCTGTAAAATCCAGTACGAAAGCCATAGCTTCTGAGAATCTGCTCGGTGAACGCACATGTTGATCCCTAGGGTAAAGAAAGAATGTTAGAATGCAAGCACATCAATATAAAAGGGGCTCTTAAGTTAATAAGCACATATGGATAAACAAACACAACTCACCTTGCCCTTTGTTCCAGTGACGTGAATAATATTTAAATGGTCCAATTCCTCTACCTGAGTGTGCAAAACACATTTCAATATAATGAAGCAGTTGTTCACAGATGTTGTGTAAAACATGTGGGCTGTGTAAGTGGTCTTGAGCAACACAAACTGTTTAAGTGCTTTAAGTGGTTTGCATGCGTCTTCGAAATTAACTTAAGATGAACACGGGAACTCAGCAGGAAAAGACATTGAGTGGGACACACTAAACTTGCACAAATAAATCAATCAGGGTAAAGACTATACAGCCAACAGAAGCATTAGTGCTGAATGTGCACAAGGTTAAGCCATAAAGGAGGAAAGGGACAGAGAGAGAGACAGAGAGAGAGAAAAAAAGAGAGAGCGGTGGACTGACCGTGAGGCCTGCTCGTTGCAGAAAGCCTTTCATGGCCTGGAGCTGGTGTTGTGGAGGGCCCCGCTCCCGACGCACCTGCTCCAGGACGCTGGCATTGGTCTGCAGTGTGTTGAGTGTGCACACCGCATCCTGGAAGAGAAGATCCACAGTCGCACTATCACTCCACTGGAATCTCTTGACAAACCACTTGTACACCTTATAGTTCAGGGCCCGGACACAAACAGATCCATAGAGCATTCTCTCTATGGGACAACCTTCAACTCATTTTGCCACAAGGCCCTCACACAATTCTGTTATCATTTACCATAGTGAACTGAATATAGTTAAATACAAATGCAATTTTTTTACTCGCTGTCCATGTCTGTTTGCGAGCCAACTACAGCACTGAACCCGTGTATGCAAAGATACTGCAGATACTGCAGTGTGTCCTTTCATAATATTTAGTTAATGTTTGATAACTTGCACAAGACAAGTCCAGTTCGATAGGAATTCATCACTCTCGTCTGTGCTGGTACTACACATGCAAACTTAGTACTTCTTACTCTAATGTCAGTGAAAAAAAAACAAAAAAAAACAATCGGCATTCAAGACAGAGGACCAAACGTACTCCCCACACTACCAACATTATGCCGTAGCGTCACAACCTCTGGCAGAACACGCGCATCGAGTTTCACACTTGGCTCATTCGTGTGTGTTAACCCCCGCGTGAGCTAACGTTACTTGCAGCCAATCATTCTTATGCCATTCTACACACCCTATACTAGGAAAACGGCCAAACTGTCGACCAAAATACACGTACTGAATTGAATGTCAACTTTATGTACGCCTCCGTTTCCAACGAAGCATACGATAGCTGTCTAGCTAGCACTACCATGAGCGCCTTAACGGTAACCAGATAAGTTAACTTAGCTGACATTATACTGTCAACACCCCTTAAAGCACAAATCCAAGCAGTTGGCTGATGCAATCCGTCCAATATTAACCTATCAGAAACGAAATGGCTCCCCAACAGAACAACACTGACGTTGAAGTTAGCTATGTACCAACTAGCCAGCCATCTCCCTAGACAACAACAGTGTTTGCAAAGTCGGAAACTTTGCTATCAGTGCATTTCAAAATTAGCTAGACGATGCATGTGTAACGCTACTGAAATGATGACAATTCGATTAGATCATCTTACCTGATACTCCATTCTTGTAAAACGAGGGGCCGCTTTTGTGCTAGAACACCTCAAAGACCCTTGAATAAAGTTCAGCCAGCTTCTCTGAAGTCGCAAGGCGGTAAATACAGAGCAGTGGCTCCACACGCGGGAGAATTGTACCATGGTGAGAGGTGACAGCGCAGGAAGATGCAGCCAAATTAGGAGAGTATTCCTGTTGCGGACGCCGTTACGTTGCAAATGTTGTCATGCCACGCCTCCGTCTCAAATCAACTCAGAATTATGTTTTGTAGCTATATTTATAATATTCTGCATTTAGTGACAGAAAGAAGAGTAATGAGCACAGGTTGACATGTCCATAGCCACAAACAAAAATACAACAGCTTAAGCTGTCATCAGTGTTAAGGTAAAGATATTGCCAGGTCTCCAATGATATTCCAAGTTTAAAGTAAAAAAAGACGGCATGTAGGCGCTGCAGACCGTCCAAACGTTCAAACGTCACCTAAAGTCACATTCGACTCCACGAGTGCGCACGTGGATCTGTCAGGGCTATTTTAGCGTCTACATTTTAACTGACTTCCCTTCCGCCCTTTTCCATTAGCCTCAGAACAGCATTTGAAGCATTTGAAGACCATGTGCGATACTGCCATCTAGTGTACCGGTGCAAAATGGCTTAGTGTCAGGCCACGAGGGGTCAGTGTTTCTCCATTAACCTTTGGGTGAGAGAGTTCAGTGTTAAGTGTGCATTGTATGTGAATTTTCATCTAGTCACAACGAGTAGGCTACATTCAGGAGCTGTGCAAGTTTTAGTTTAAAGTCTTGAGTGATTTATGACGACTAATAGGACGATAATCTGTCACATAACCATAGTATACCACAGAACTGCAAATTAATAAAAAAATATGCATTACTCATAAGTGTACAACTAAACAATTATATCACTGTCTACATTTTCAGCATTAATTGATTTGACTGTTTCACCTTAATCTGTGTTTGCATGCGCAGACACAATTTGCATACATTTTTGCAAGCATTCTCAGATAACGTCCTGTTGAAGGCTAATGTCACACTGCCCTGCTGCAGGACTACTGTGTATTAGGTCAGGGGTTTCTGTGGCAACGGATTTGACAAGATGAGATATATGGTGAAGCAGAGAAGTACTCAAGTTGTGAGAGGGAGGAAGTCAATGCGACAGCCGTAGGAGGGGCTGTGAATGCAGCGCTCTCAAATCAGCAGCAGAGAGGAGACGCAGCCGAATGGATCAACCTGCAGGTCAGGGCCTGACTCTTTTACACAATACCTTCTTCCAGTTTCTCCCTTAGGGCATGAAAAGAATAACATGGTAATGGGTGTGTCACATAACGATACACGATTTTTGTTAAGGTGTTCCTAGCACATGTCAGTCTTTCTGTCTATGTGTATGTGTGTGTATGTGTGTTGTGTATGAGTGCGATTGTGATGCTTCAGTTAGTTTTATTTGCACACAATTTGTGTCTCTGTATACGTGTGTGTGCATGTGTATAATATCTATGCGTATTACATATAATGTTTTTCATTACATTTAGAATTTCAACCACAGGCCTAATGTTTGACTTCCTATCTTACCCTCAGAGGAAACGTGCAACCTTTTTTAAGATACATAGGACAGCGGTTTCAGTTCCAGACAGGGGAAGGAAGAAAGCAAGCAAGGCACCGAATCAAAGAACAAGTCTAGCCGTGAAAGCACAGTGCAGGTATGACATATTCTAAGAAACGATGATTTGATGATTTGAAATTATTTAATGTTCATTCATTTTCTGTCGTAACAGTGCGTCCTGTTCTTTCTCACTTATCATGTCTAATGTTAGATCAGAAATTAAATGAAGTATATCATACTTTCACAGTATCTCTTGTAGTATCAGTTGTAGTACTAGGCGCAATAGTGATGATGGCAGATTGTAGGTGGGTCTTCGCAGGTTGAAAACATTGTGAGGAAAAAATCACTTAGCTTTATTCAGTTGACTCCTTAGACTGTACCATTGACTGGATGATAGGCTTCAGTCTATTCATTTCATTTATAAGTGTCACGTTCCTTCTCTGAGAAATAATGTTATCTGTGATGATATTGGTGATATCTGTGTTTTGAACCTGCTGTGTTTCCTTCATCAATTTCCACTGAACTCCACAGTGACAGTGATAGAGTAAAAGTAATGATCTCCTGAAGGTTTTGTGTTCCTTGTTCTCAGTTGGCATAACCTCAGAACGTGCAAGTCATAGTGCAACAATGTGGAAGTAAGGACATGTTGCTGTTGCACAACAGTGTCTAGAATCAACAGATATGAGTCAACTGATCGACTAACAACATGAAGTTAACTGAACTATTCACACGATGCAGTTCCCCATGAAGACTTTCAGAACACTTTCATGAGTACAGAGAGAAAAACAGACAACTGCAGACAATGTCTATGTGAGGCCAGCTGTTCACGGTACAAACTGCAGTCAAGGATGTAGCCTGACAGCAAGTGGCTCTGGCATGGAGCCAGCCAGGCAGACCAGATTTGAACCGAGACCAACTGCTAGGACTAGGACTGTTCACTCACTTATGAGTTATTCATTAGAGTTAAGACCTTTTTCTCAATTCACAATCACAAATCAGAGATTTATGCGGGGAAATGAAAAAGTTCCCATCAATGGTTGGGCACTGGAATCAGACAGAGACAGTGAAATGTCCATACAGAGACACTCAGACACAATGATTAGCCTTTAAACGGATGAAGTCTCATCAGTCAGAGGTCGCAGGGTGAAACATGAAACAGACAGCCATGCCTTTGTATACAATTACAGAATCATCAGAATTAAATTAGGGCTAATGCCAAAGCTGTTGTCCTTCAGGGCATATAAATGTTAAGCATCCTTGTCTCTTCGAACATGGGAGAGGATTTTCAACGTGCAATTGTTTAATGATCATTACCCAGCCATTATTATCTGAATATGAATATACAGAATAAGGTTTTAAAATGAACTGTCCTGCTTTTATTTTGCTTTTGCCGTTTGTATTCCATTTGTCCACGTCAAATGTGCATGGGTGTTCACTGTTCAATCCCATCCAGGTGTCAGTTGTCAAGTTGTCTGGTTTATCTGCTTTCTTAAACAAACTCTTTTCTTGAGAGCATGAAAATAAATTCAAGGTGGAGCAGGTTGTGTTTAAACTCGGCCTTCTCTGCAGTGTGTTCCAGTGATCACGCAGGTTACAGTGTGTTAAACTCTGCCTTCTCTGCAGTGTGTTCCAGTGAGCACGCAGGTTACAGTGTGTTAACTGTAGTGTACTTCTGCATGTTTCTCCACCCTGAAGTGACAAGGCCAGATAAGCAAGAATAATGGCAGGTCAGTCTTTTTTTTCTCATTTTACCAAAAAGATTTTCACAAAGTGATGTCCTCCGATATCTGTCTGTACATGCATCTGTCATCTATTCCTATTGACATTTTTATGTAAATGTCTAAATAGTGTTATATGTATACTGGTAAAACCGTTAATGCACAATGCCTTGGTAGGTGGAAAAGTTAAACACATTTAAAAAAAAATCTTAATCCTTTGTCATAATGTTGCGAAATTATTTCAGAAACAAGATTACCCAAAGAAATGTATTGTGCTGTTAAAACTACTACGATTTTACTTTGTGTATTAAAACAGATTTAACTTTGTGTTGAAACACACACACATTCTCTCTCTCTCTCTCTCTCTCTCTCTCTCTCTCTCTCTCTCTCTCTCTCTCACATACACATAAGCTCTTCTTCCTCTGTGTTAAACAGATCGCGCCTTTGAGAAGGAGTTTCTGGTGGCTCATAATGTGTACCGACAGCAGCATGGAGCCTCGCCGCTGGCCATGAGCAGAGACCTGTGCAGGTCGGCACAGAAATGGGCTGAGCATCTGCTGGCCATCAAGAAGATGCAGCACAGTCAGGCAGACTATGGGGAGAACCTCTACTATGCTTGGAGCTCTGTCCCAGAAAAACTCACAGGTATTTACATGCTAAGTATTACATTATTACCGGTACATACATGGAATTACACTAGTTTTGAAATGTTTGGAATCACCCACAAAGGCATTAGTCATGTTGCAAATGGCATTTACTGCTGGAAATGAGTGACTCGTCATTCATAGAAAACTGCAACCATTATTTTAGTTTACTACACTTTCTTTAACTAAACATTTAAATGCCATTTGGTTACTATTTGTTCAATAAAGCATTGTCATCTCTTGAGTTGCACGGTTCTGGCATTTCTAATATTCCATGCCCCGGTCTAAAAATGGCCTAAACCAAACAGGTTTTTTTCAGGAAACAAATTCATGTATTTTTGTTTCACAAAATGAAGTATCGCATGCCATGGTGTCCACCTCTGTCTAGTGGGGAGAAGGCCAACTGTCTTTAAATAAGGAAATCCACTCTGTGGATTGAAAAACAGTCCTCAGTTGACTTCTTGGTTGACTGTTTAATTTGTCAAAAGCAGACAGTCTACCAGCTGCTAGGTACACGCAGCAAGTTTGAGCTAAACGGCTCCTGTAGCCAGGTGTGCGTTGCTCCATGTTAAATTGCACAGCCATGTCTCACAAAGAAAAAGGCACTATTACAACACATTCTCATCTTTACCTTCTTGCTCTTGCCCCAGACACATCTGACCAATGAGTGGAGTGAACATTTGGTAGAACATTTTGGTCGAGAGCAGTTTTTTCTAGCGGCCTAATTTTGGTTCACTTGGATTTTTCTCTGTTAGCCCTTTTGGACCAACAGGGAACGGGTGCACAGACATGAATGGAACCCCTGCCCTGTGGGTGGAAAAGGGCTATATTTGAAAACAAACTGAACTAAGGGGAAAACGCTCCAAATAGAACAAACATTTAAAAAAAAAAAACAGAATGATCTAGCATTGTGATCAAATTGACACATTTTTAATTCTTTGAATTTTGCCATTCAACTTTTGAATACAGATGTACATTTGTTAAAATCTTCTGCAGGTAAAGAAGCAGTGGATGGCTGGTACAGTGAAATAAAAGACTACAATTTCAGCAGACCTGGATTTCAGTCCAGCACAGGTGAGCATTGCCAGCAGAAGGTAATAGACTAAACGAGTAATAGACTGTTGACACCCCACATGTGCCTGACTCATGTCTGCCCTCTGGTGTCATTTCTAGGACACTTCACCCAAGTTGTTTGGAAGGGTACTGAAGAGCTAGGAGTGGGCCTTGCCACTGATGGAAAAACTACTTTTGTGGTTGGCCAGTACCTTCCTGCTGGAAACATATCCAACCCAGGGTACTTTGAGAAGAATGTTTTGGCAGCAGGCTCCTCTGTGAAAGTGCATGCTGCGACAGGTGGTACGTGTCAAAAAGAAATGCCTGGTTTGAACAGAATGATGAAAGAAGGAGAGCAGAAGTGTGTATCAACAAGGTTTATACAGTTGTATCATTTTAGGAAACCTACCTGTTTAGGAGGACAGTCTCTCATTTAGGACACACCTGTCTTTGTGCCTGGATGCCTTGACTAAGTTTGCTTGCTCCTTTTAGCTATAGTGTCCGTGGCATGCTTTCTAAGGTTGTGTCTTTTCAATAGAGCAATAGAATTTTGAAATCAAATAGAATGTAAGTGAAGTTAACTGCTGGATGGTTCCGATTCCCCATTGTTGATTGTGTGTTGCAGCTGGATCTGGAGGGAATGATCGAGGAAGTTTACCCTCAAGGCAAACAGGGAGGGACCACATCTCGAGCAGTCTCACAGGTGAAAACTTCCAGTCTAGTATTTTTATTTAGTAGTATCTACTTGTACATACTTAAAACAAACACCCACTATCTCAATATATTGTACAAATTAGTGTTCATTTCATTAACAAAAACTATGACTAAATATATTCATCAACAGCTTTTGTTTCATGGCGTATGCTAACCATATACCATACATATACCAATGCTAACTGCAGGCTAATTGATTTCCCATTGTTGATTGTGTGTTGCAGCTGGATCTGGAGGGAATGATCGAGGAAGTTTACCCTCAAGGCAAACAGGGAGGGACCACATCTCGA
Organism: Clupea harengus; assembly: GCF_900700415.2. NCBI lineage: Eukaryota > Metazoa > Chordata > Actinopteri > Clupeiformes > Clupeidae > Clupea > Clupea harengus. The sequence goes on along the minus strand of NC_045163.1, from coordinate 23,549,860 downwards.
GCAGTCTCACAGGTGAAAACTTCCACACTAGTATTTTTATTTAGTAGTATCTACTTGTACATGCTAAAACAAACACCCACTATGTAAATATATGGTGAAAATTATTGTTAATTTCATTAACAAAAACTATGACTTAATATGTTCTTTAACAGCCTTTTTTTCATGGCTAATGCTAACCATACACTAGAAGACTTTTAAAAGACTTTAAAAACACTAAAGTCAGAGACCCTCTCACATCTAAAGACAATGTGTCATTAGTCACAAAGTTTTTAGTCACAGACTATAGACTGATTTTGCAAAGACTGGGGATCTTGCAGAGTCACTATTAGCAAGACTTCAACTAGATTCCTTTTGAGATTATTTCCCATCAGGCTTCTGGTAGAAATGCACAAGAACAATTCATAGGAACTTAGGAAAAGACAACTGCGGTGCTACGAGAATCCAAATGCACTGACACTAGGCTACTAACTATGTGAAGGCTAATGTTATTGACGTGGGTCACGTTGATCGGTTGTTGATTGGGTTGTTGTTGCTGTTGCAAGGAATTGTAGGACGATACTATCTCCTTTCCTTTCGTAAAGGATGATCCAGTGTACCCTATGCTAAAGGAGATACAAAAGGAAACATTGAAGCTCCTTTCCAAAGCGTTTAGAGAATTGACCAGCTCTTATTATAGCTGCCACTTAGATACTTCCAGGTCATTTCACTGCTAGGAACCTTCCTAAGCAAACAGACTATCCAAACGGGGCCCGGGTCTATGTACCTGCCAGAGAGGTTCCTGTAGGCTACCCGCTTTGTTGCTTCCTGTTTGGTGCTAGAGAGAGCTCACCTAGGCTATAGAGCAGGGGTGGGCAATTCATTTCCCCAAGGGGCCACATGAGATAGTGGGACTGTTGTGGAGGGCTGGCTGAACTCAATTATCAATATAAGTTCTCTCTATATAAATATTCTCTTAATAAAAAAAACATTAAATTGTATGGTTTTGATTAACTGCTCAGAGTAGATGTTACATTTAGGCTATCAAAAATGTGGTGCAGGCATAGTAAAAACGCCAACATTATTTAATCAACATTTAATCATCATTCATAAAAACGATTTTGAAAATGAGCATGTTTTTGCAGTATTAAAGGTGTGCCCAGACGACCAATACTTATGACACACACACACACACGAGAGCAAGCTTGCAATGCAATAGTATAAGTATACAAATGAATAGTAATATCAATTTTTATCAGCGCAAATGCTCGCAGGCACACCCACACGCACGGATGTAGGCCTACGGAAATAAATAAATATATTTTTACGGAATATTATAGGGTTACTTGCCAAAACAATAGAAGACATTCCTCCAAAATACCTCTTTTTAATGATTTTGTTGCCGTTTAGTTCTTCACGCAAATGTCAAGCAACCCACCTTCTGACTTCAAGTTTCAATGACTTTCAGATACCTTAAATGACCGGACTACTTGGAATGATATGAAAGATGTGAATTAGAAGCACAAAACCTGTTGCCAATGACAGCAGTCATACATTTTTCGCAGCAGTGAATATAAAGAAATTACAGACCTGCGAACGTTGGGATGGCCCATTCAAATCAACAGAACTTTTTGTAACATTCTGAAGAGCCGTATAATAAGTACAGGTATTTACGTTTGATTCCTAATTTACCATTGACCTCCGCGGGCCGGTCAGGGACAGCCAACGGGCCGCAAATTGCCCTGGGGCCGCACTTTGCCCAGGTCTGCTATAGAGTATTGGAGAACGGCGGACGTCATAGGTCAGTCATTGATAAGGGGTGGGCTCACAGGAGTTTGTTCTAAGGAGTTTGTTTAATTCGTGTCAGAGCTGAGAAGAGTAACTTGAGAGTGAGATGTGTTCATCTTTGAGCAAGTGTATTTATTGAACTTATTTATTTATTTTTCGTAGAGTGTTACGAGCCAGCTAAAGGCACGAAACAAGAAGGGGAGGCCACGCAGAATTTAGGATAATAATAATAATAATAATATATTTATTAATGATTTACAAGTTTATATAGTTATCTAATAATTATAGCAAACGTGTGGTGAAGATCAGTGTTGTGAAGAGAAACAAAAGATGTAATGTAAAGTCAGGTAAATGGTAATATAAACAAACGACGACGATAATCCACAACCAACGACACTCCAAAACCAACGACAATCCAAATCCAATCTCTATCCAAATCCAACGACCAACCCAACGCTCTCCCGACTGCCATCTGATCAGGGCTTTTGTAGCCCAACCAATCATGGGTTACACCTGGTTCCAATTCACCTGTTGTAAAGACAGATAGCGAACAGGCATGCAAATATCATGGGGCGGGGCCTAGACCAGCCAGGGTCGTAACAAGAGTTTATTTATTCATAGAAGTGCCAAGGGTTTGTTATTTTTCATTAGATCGAGACCTCTTACTGCCCGCTCCTTGGTTGTAATTGAATAGGCATTAAACCTCCAGACATCTACCTATGGCCTCCACTGTCTCCATCCTTCGGCAAAAGGTTGAATGATGCTACAATACCACAAACCTGAAGAGACACATTAAGGCTCACACAAAGAAATTGAGAGTAGGTTAACGTCTTGGTGGTAATATCATTTAAATTTTTTTGAGATAATAAAAATAAAATAGGTGGAAAAGTTTAACACATTTTAAAAAAAGCTTCCTTTGTCAAAGTGTTGCGTAATTATTTAAGAAACTATTTTACCCACAGAAATGTAGTGTGCTATTAAAACATATTTAACTTTGTGTTTAAACACACATTTTCCGTATTCCCAGTGTATGTGAACACACACACACAGACATACACACACACTCTCTCTCACTCACACACACACATACACATTAGCTCCTCTTCCTCTGTGTTAAACAGATCGCGCCTTTGAGAAGGAGTTTCTGGTGGCTCATAATGTGTACCGACAGCAGCATGGAGCCTCGCCGCTGGCCATGAGCAGAGACCTGTGCAGGTCGGCACAGAAATGGGCTGAGCATCTGCTGGCCATCAAGAAGATGCAGCACAGTCAGGCAGACTATGGGGAGAACCTCTACTACGCTTGGAGCTCTGTCCCAGAAAAACTCACAGGTATTTATTTACACGTGTGACAGTTAAGTATTACATCACTACATATGTGGAATTTCACTAGTTTTGAAATGTTTGGAATTCCCCACAAAGGCATTAGTAATGTTGCAACCATTATTTTAGTGTCCTACACTTGTTTTAACTAAACATTTTAAATACCATTTGGTTACTATTTGTTCAATAAAGCATTGTCATCTCTTGAGTTGCACGGTTCTGGCATTTCTAATATTCCATGCCCCTGTCCAAAAATGGCCTAAACAAAACAGTTTTTTCAGGAAACACATTCTTGTATTGTTGTTTCACAAAATGAAGGATCGTATACCATGGTCGAAGGAGTTTTTTTTCTGATTTTTCTCTGTTAGCCCTTTTCTACCAACAGGGAACGGGTGCAAAAACAAGAACGGAACCCGTTTCCTGTTGGTGGAAAAGGGGTATATTTGAAAAGAAACTGAACTAAAGGGAAAACGCTCCAAGTTTACAAACTCATCAACTGATTCAGACCAGACCAAATTAACTATAGGTGTGAAAACGCCTTAAATGTTCCCTAATTAATTTAATGGATATGATGATTGACAAATAGCACAAACATTTAATAAAGCAAACAGAATGATCTAGCATTGTGATCAAATTGGCTTTGATTTCTGATCACTTTAGACATAAAACAATTAGTCATTCTGTTGAATTCTTTGAATTTTGCCATTCAACTTTTGAATACAGATGTACAACTGATCTTCTGCAGGTAAAGAAGCAGTGGATAGCTGGTACAGTGAAATAAAAGACTACAATTTCAGCAGACCTGGATTTCAGTCCAGCACAGGTGAGCATTGCCAGCAGAATGTAATAGACTGAATGAGTAATAGATTGTTGACACTCCACATGTGCCTGACTCATGTCTGCCCTCTGGTGTCATTTCTAGGACACTTCACCCAAGTTGTTTGGAAGGGTACTGAAGAACTAGGAGTGGGCCTTGCCACTGATGGAAAAACTACTTTTGTGGTTGGCCAGTACCTTCCTGCTGGAAACATATCCAACCCAGGGTACTTTGAGAAGAATGTTTTGGCAGCAGGCTCCTCTGTGAAAGTGCATGCTGCGACAGGTGGTACGTGTAAAAAAGAAATGCCTAGTTCTGAACAGAATGATCAAAGAAAGAGAGCAGAAGTGTGTATCGACAAGGTTTATACAGTTGTATCATTTTAAGGACACCTACCTGTTTAGGAGGACAGTCTCTCATTTAGGACACACCTGTCTTTGTGCCTGGATGCCTTGACTAAGTTTGCTTGCTCCTTTTAGCTATAGTGTCCGTGGCATGCTTTCTAAGGTTGTGTCTTTTCAATAGAGCAATAGAATTTTGAAATCAAATAGAATGTAAGTGAAGTTAACTGCTGGATGGTTCCGATTCCCCATTGTTGATTGTGTGTTGCAGCTGGATCTGGAGGGAATGATCGAGGAAGTTTACCCTCAAGGCAAACAGGGAGGGACCACATCTCGAGCAGTCTCACAGGTGAAAACTTCCACTCTACTATTTTTATTTAGTAGTATCTACTTGTACAATGCTAAAACAAACACCTACTATGTAAATATATTGTACAATATATTGTTACACATTATACTTGGTGACCCAATAAAGTTGGTGACCAAGATTGGGGAATGCAGGAGTATAGACATTTGATGGGCAAGCATCTCGGAATTACTTGGCAATAAGATTGGCACTTCGGCTATAGATCCGTGTAGTTGATTAAGCTTATAGTATGCAACCCCTTACAATCCATGCCCGAGTTGGTAGTGAATAGTGTTGTTGCCTTGCATCCAGTCGACTTTGGTTAGATTCCCGGTCAATGTAAGTCGCTTTATAGAAAGATGTGTACTGAATCCTTGACTTTTACCTTCAGCTTTAATCAGTTTAAATTGTCACAAAGTTACTGACTAGACATAAAGGCCTTCCCTGACTAAGCAGCGTCATGTAGGCGCGCCAATAGGCGGACATTGAGTCCTGTGAGGCGTACCCCGAAGGGAGCACTTGCGATTGGAGGTGCCCATTACGAGGGATGCCCTACTGCCCCCGCGTCGACTCAGTGCCGCACTAGGATTCACCACAGCAGGGAGGCAATCATTCTTTTCGACCCTCTCCGCTAACAAACACCATGTTCCCTAATGCTACGGAATGGGAATAAACCATACCGAAATAAATCTATGGACAGTTTGTCTCTAGAAACAGTAGATACACATGGAAAAAAAAACATTCCAGCCCAATAATGTTCCAACTATTGGCATGGAATCTAATTCCGTAGCAATAGTGCACTGACTCTAGTTTTAGTTCTGTGCATCATTCTCAAAGAGCATGGTCTGTTTAGACACAGGGGTGTCAATGATGCTGTTCTCCTGGACACAAACCTTCATGACTCAGCACAGTCTATTTAGACACACGGTTTAAGTAGCTAAAACATAATAAGCCCTAGGTGATCCCAATGATCACCTGGTGCAGGGTTTCCTGGAGGGATTTTCAGGGGCCGAGGGCCTTTTGTGCTGCTTCTGGTCTGTTGTCTGGCTGCTCAGGGGCTTGGAGGCTTTGGTGGCACCTCCACACTGAGGCGTGACAAATATATCACCAAAATATAATACTTAGGCTAGGTTGTTGGACATGAGTGCTTGTATGTGACGGTGAGAGGTTTTGCTGTTGTGGGAGGTTCCCAGCCAATGACACAGGGAGTTTGGCATCTTTTCCTGTGTATAACTAAAAACAACATCAGTGTTAACAGTGCAGCTGGTGTTTGTGAGGCAAATATCTGGTTTCAGTTAGATTGCAAGTTAATTGCAAGCAGCAGTAGCTAAAACAGATTGCATTGACTAAAACTATACTAAAATACTTATGGTTCTCTTTGACTAAGATGAGACTGAAATGCCCAGACTTTTAGCTAGTCAACTAAAACTTAAAAAACTAAAAGTAGATTGAGGTTGACTAAATATGATAAAAACCTACAAGGACATTTGACACAGGACTAGGACTGAGACCAAATTTAAAAAGTTACTGACAAAATTAACACCAGTAGAAATACATGTAATGTGTTTCATTTCAATGGTGTAGCCTTCAGACTAACTTTTACAAGTAAGTTTTAATGTTTTAAAGAAAAAGATGAAGATAGGCCCTGAGTTGAGGAAGGAAGCAAGAGGCTGACGTGTAGGGCTTTCACTCTGACAGTTGTTCTCTAGCAAACTCTCTTAGTCAGTCATAACCTTTTTTTCTCAATGTTGAGTAATTGTTCTCTCTCTCTCTCTCTCTCTCTCTCTCTCTCTCCCTCTCTCTCTCCCTCAGCCTCTCCCTCTCTCTTCCTCTCCCGTCTTTCTCTCTCTCCAGGTGCAGGTCAGAAGAATCCAGACTTCAGTCTCTTAGCTGTGGACACGATGAACAGCTACCGTAGACAGCACAGGGCAAAGCCTTTGTCTCGCTGCCCCTCTCTGTCCAAGGAGGCTCAGGACTGGGCAGCCTTCCTGGTGAACTCAAAGATGTTGCGTAACCATGGCAAAGGCCATGGAGAAAGCCTGTGGTACCAATCTGGATCCAGTACTGATACCCCTAAAGGTGGGTCAACTTGAAATCATTACAATCGTTGAATCACACAGCTCCACAGCAATTATTTTGCGTTTGGATGGTTGTCCACTCTAATTAAGAACTTTCACTCTCAGTCTGCGATCTGAATTGACTTTGTTATTGGTTTGTTATAACCTAAGAATGAGGAGTGCCTCTGCATTAATATACAATTCCTTTTTAAAAACATTTTTATTTACGTATATGTATCATAGGTTCAGATGTCGTTAAGTCCTGGTATGATGAGAGTTCGAAATACGATTTCTCCTCCCCAGGATTCCAAAAAGGGACAGGTACTTTCTGTCATCCACACATATGATATGAATAGATGTTGCTATATGGTTTAAGAAATAATATGCATAGTAAAATATATTATTTGATATATATATATTATTATTTGTTAAAACATTCAACCAATTAAGAATCACATTCTGTTCTCAGGCAACTTCACACAGATGGTCTGGAAATCCAGTGAGAAGGTTGGGGTTGGCATAGCAACTAATGGATCTGGGCTGTTCGTTGGTGTGGCCTTTTTTGAGCCTCCAGGGAACGTCAGCAACACAGGTTATTTCCGAGACAATGTGAGCACCAAAGGTTAGGAACATCATGGTTACACCAGATTTAAGAGGAGTTAACTTAAGAGCTAAAAGGAAAGAAAAGAAAAACAAAAAATGGCAGACCAGGTACAACCCCAGTTCAAGTCATTTCAGATTCAACTAGATGGAACTAAATAATTACAAAACATGACAGAATGAAATGAGACATGAATTTTTAAAATGTAAGGTCAATGTAAATGATTTACACGAGTGATACAGACAATGGGAACCACAAAAGGACAATTTCTTAGGAAGAGGTTTTCAGTTGTAAAAATGTAACTCGCTTTGAATTTCATTGACAAAGAAATTCCTGTCTAGTTCTGTGTAAACCCATTTCATATATATGTCATTAAAGATTATATTACCGAGTGATCTGTCACTATTTCCCCTCTACTACCAGCAGATGGCGCTAGTCAACAATACACGGTACCACACCGGACCCAATGGACATTTGCGCCTCTTTCCAGTACATAACATCTGTGGAACAGATACTTAAAATTACACCTTATTTTAATTAATTTAAAAAAAGCATCCACTCACCCCGAACCAAACACACTCGAGCAGAACTACAAACACACTAATTGACACAGATGCCTATACATGTACATATGCAAATACCCCCAAAAAACTCAAACACTACACAAAGGTAATCTGAAACGATTTTATCTGGTCTGAAAGCAGGAACAAAGATATGATCTAGAACGCAAAACTGGAATAATGCGGCTTCATGTTGCACCATTGTATGTGACACAAAAAGGAAATTTAAACCTCAGTTATCTGATGAGACGCTTTCACCTCTCTGTGAAGACTGTGTCAACTACTTGTGTCTGTGGTCAAATGTGTCACAATGGAACACATTTGGCATACATATGAGGCAGCCCTACACTTTCATTCAAATCATCTATGGTAGTTGTACAGGATCAGATGGATTTATATGCGTTTTTGAAAATACAGCACGATAGCAAATTAAGTTTAAAAAAAACACATCGCCATGTATTGAGACTGTTTGAAGTATTTATTATTCCACATATAGAAAAATAAAGAGGGCATACACATTTTCTCATACTTGCGAAAGACATTGGAATTAATAAAACAGTAAAAAAAAAAAAGAACAGGTATACAGGTAAAGAGGAACAGGTATTACGAATACCCTACCAACAGAAGAACACTGCTAGGTATCGCAGGCCTCAGGAGCAGTGGCTATGTATTGGGAGAGCTTGAGATTGAGTTCAGGTCAGCATGAAGAATGCTTGTTGGAAGCTGTACAACATCTCTCTTTTTGTGAGTTTTTTTTATTTTGTTTGTATTGCTACTAACTACATTCATACTTGTTTTTCATTATCTTGACAGCCTCCCTTATGGTATGTCATGTTCAAGACATGTATGTGATTCAACATGTCAACAATGTCAAACAAATTAAATAAGATAGCATATTGTAAGGATGATGGAGATGATGTTCACATGCAAAACAAGCATTGTTTCCCCAGCTATGACTGCATCTCATTGGCACTTCATTAGCTATGGAGGAACATGGGGTATTCATTTCCCTCCAATGAAGGCAGCTTCAGTGAATGACCTTGAGTGGGGAGCTTGGTGAATATGGAAAAAAATGAGTCATTTGAGCCTTCAGGTGCCTACACTTGCCCGCCTTTTTGTGTTCTGAAGAAAAAAAAAGTCAAACTTGCATGGTGGGTCTCTGATTGGGTCTCTCCAGGTGTTCTGAGATCTGATTGGATGTCAGCTCTGTTTTTAAACAGTCGTTTGGTGCCCACCGGCCCCTCCCGGCTCAGCTAGTATGCTAACCACCACTGAGGTATGCCAGGCAGTTAGCTCGCATGACTGGTTATCTGCTTTCAGCAGTGCTGTGAAAACACAGGAGGGAAAAATCCCAGGGCTTAAGTCCTGCACTCAGACAGAGAGACAGGCTCACATTGTTTCATATCCAAATATTTCATAACAGCTGCCAGGTGGGCCCCTGCTGTAGATTCAGTTTGTGATATTAGGTGAATATTCTTTTCATCATGCAAACTGTACAAATGAAATTCCACTTGAGCTTGATTATAAGTAAGCTTTTATAAAAGACAGTCAAACTACGTAAGTACTGGAGCATGGAGATTAAGGTCATGTATCCTGTAAAAGCCTTTCAGTAGATATGGAATATTGGATGGATGATTGATATTCATGATACAGGTACTGTACAGGTACTGTATATAGATTAGGTGTGTGTGTTTAATCTCCATTTCTCTCTTTTCTACTGCTGTTTGGTTCAGGTTGCCATGGGTTAAAAGCTTTGCCGTTTCCATAGAGCTGTTTGTGTTTGTCAACCATGGGGGAGGTTCTGTGCTGGCTGGGACCGATTTCTCCTGGGGGATCTCCAACAACAGAGAGAAAAGCAAACAGGGTCAGGCGTGACAAACAATGGGCCAACCCCCCCCCCCCCCCCCCCCCCCCCCCCTGCCCAGCTTCACTGCCTCTCCAGCAGCACTGAACTCTGGACTGGTTGACATCATTTAAATGCCTGTCCACATTTACATCAGTTCTGTTCAAATTAAGGCAGAATGTCCCACTACAAACTACCCAAGTATTGCTCAGACACATGAACCCAATGCGCTAAAACTAATTTTGTCGGGAAGTTTGGAGGTTTTAGAGGTGTTTTCAGTCAGTAGTAATGTGAGATTGTTACAAATAACTTTCAATTTATTTTAAAACACCATCTGAATGAATTAATTTGAGGTGTAATAGGAAGTTTAATGCCTTTGGGCTATGCCATCAAGAAAAATCCTCTTTTCCTGGAGTGTGAATGGTGTCTGTCAAATCTATACAGGTGGTTTAAGTTTGTATTTCCTCTTATTATGTCATTATGTCTTTTGCATTTGTTTTTTTCTTTTGAGGTCATACTGCCTTATGCACACTGCTCTATGAATGATACCTAATACTACCTATATTACTTATACTGCTCTGTACAACTACAATAACAGATAACAGTGGTGAAAAACAACTTCTCCTATAATGTCAATACATAAATAAACACATGTTGTAGCAGGGGTGACAAAACATTGCCGGAGCACCATTACGTTATCATATCCATAGAGGGTAAGGCAATCTGGTCTGCATTATTGATATCACCCACAGCGCAAAACAGCTGCTGCATGGCATGTCTACAACTTAAGTCCTGGCCTGAAATTCTCCTGCCTTAATGCGGCAGTGAGTCATATTCTAAAGCCAGAGCATTCAGCTGCAGCAAGTGGCCTAGTTTCCACATGCAGCTATGCAGCTGCTGTAGCAGAGTCCCTACAGAGAATGTCACCTCTAACTTTCGTGACGGAAGGATGAATTAAGTATTTTGTGAGCCATTCAAACTCCCACTGCTGACAGAGCTAGCGCTCATTCTTCTAATCAAGTTGTAGCAGCTCAGCTCACACCTGTCTCTGCTCTCTGGCTTCTGTGTGTTCCTCTCGTCTCCCACCGCAGGCCAGCTCTCTTCATCAGGCATGCATAATACATTCCCTGCCGCACGTTGCACTGCTGCCTTGGGGAAACCTGATGCATCAGCACCAGCAATCACCCAGGCAGGTACGCAGTGTTTAAGGGAACAGAGACATTTGGAAAGCTGTATGCAAGCGTTGGCAATGATCTTGCCTGCATGAGCCCCAGGAACACCCTTTGCCTCGAGAGATATGTGCATTTATGTGACTTAGAATGACGGGTTTTTCATATCCGTTTTTTTATACACTGATGTCGATTCCATTCTTAGTAACCTACTTACCTTGTCTCACCCAAACACAAGTCAGGTTCTATTGTACAAAAAATGCTCTCTTCAGCTACTTCCTTCAAGGTATGTATATCAGGAAATGTCCATTTCACACTCATTTGCAGGGGCATGGCATGTTAAAACCTGCACATTGTGAACCTATGAGTAGCAAGGCTCAACTTTTGAACCTGAAATATATTTGATAGGGTGTACCTGATAGACTGTTGTGTTAGTTTGTTTCCGGCACTTAAAAGCGCATTCAAACAACTTTTTAAAACACTTTTGGCCAAATAAAAGATAGAAAAAGAAACTGAATGTTTGCCACTGACTCACTAATATAAAATAAGAGGTCCAAAGAACTCCCTTGCACTTCAGTGCACTGCTTAGAGCTGGCATCAGGGCATCTCTGAACATGATAGCATAACATGTCTATGCATGTCTTGTCCTTAAGATTCCTTGGGCAAGGGGCTAATAAGTGCAGCCCATAAAGCCTGCATAAGCCTGTCATGACTGTTATATCCTTTCAAGTCAGCTTATCTGGTTACCAGAACACAAAGGTTGCCAGGTGTAATGTGTGACTTAAATGTTTCAGCCTCGTTGCCATTGGCAACTCACTGTAACCGTTGACCACCAATCAAAATCCGTTGCGTCACAGCTCCCAATGTATGTCAACCAATAACATTGCCTTTCTGAATGATTGACGCATTTCTCAACCATTGATGAGTTAAAGTGTTGGTAGCTAAAGTTTATAAGCGTTGGTCATTCATTGTTTGAGTTAGTAATCGCAGTGGTTATTAGTGGAGTGGAAAAGCTGTTGTACAGGGCAGTAACATAACTTTTACTTTTGTGATTTCTTCTCAAGTTAGTTTAAGTAAAAATGAGGGAAATTGTTCATCTGCAAGCTGGCCAGTGTGGGAACCAGATTGGAGCCAAGGTTTGTATGAATGTTTGACTTGGTTAACTCAACAGGTTGTGATGATGCGACCCACCAAATGTCTGTTGATAACTGAATAGTTATCCCGATTGCCGATAGTTAACTTGCCAAACGCCAGTCAAAGTTAAGTTATAGAAGGTAAGCTTTAGATTGTACTGTTAACTTTGATTTGACTGTACTGTTAAAGGTACTATTGTTGTTATCGGGCTTGCTTTTAGTGCATAGCATATTACTAATAATTGAAAATTGCATTGAATTGAATACGTGCTTTATTTATATAAAAATAACCACGGGGAAAAATGACACATTGTGTAACTGTGGTTTAAGCCAAAGGAGTTTCATAGACAGGAGTTTCATATTCGCTGGGTTATGTTATGCATTAACGTTATACGTGACTAAGTGATAGTTAACAAATTAAGTTAACGTTAGCCTGCTAGGAATTAAGGATATTACGGACTTTTCCACGGAACAACTGCAAACTTTACAATACTGTTGACGTTGACTAAAACATCTTTAGTGACAACGTTAACGACGCTATCGTGTTGCCAAGTGGTTGCTAATGCTGCTAGTGTAATGTTTAAAAACATTAATTCATTAGTTCCACTGATTCAGCTGCATTCGTTATCTGAGAAACTAACGAAGGCAGAATTAAAATGGCCTAAAAATGACTTGTCACCTGTTGCCCAGCCCGTGCAGTACTTTGCCCCTTTCACTTGGTCTGGCAAGTGAGCCAACTTTCACTTGGTTGTCCAGCTAACATGGTACTTCCTTGTTTTCCGATTGCATAGTTTTGGGAGGTCATCAGTGATGAGCACGGCATTGACCCCACTGGAACCTATCATGGTGACAGTGATCTTCAACTTGAAAGGATCAATGTCTACTACAATGAAGCCACTGGTAAGTAATTTGCATCCAATAGGATGAGTTTAATACATATATTTGTTATGCATCTGCCCCCCCCCCCCCCCCCCCCCCCCCACACTGTTTGTAACAGGTGGTAAATATGTCCTCCCCAGGTGGTAAATATGTCCCCCGTGCGGTCCTGGTTGACCTTGAACCTGGGACAATGGATTCTGTCAGGTCGGGACCATTTGGGCAGATTTTCCGACCAGACAACTTTGTCTTTGGTGAGTCAAATGTCTTTTTGGTAGTATTTTTAAGACCATATCAATTAATACGATCATTCAGAAAGTGGTCTCAACAGCTGAATTTCCTTTCAGGTCAAAGTGGTGCTGGAAACAACTGGGCTAAAGGCCACTACACTGAGGGAGCAGAGCTTGTTGACTCTGTTCTGGATGTTGTGAGGAAAGAGGCTGAGAGCTGTGACTGCCTGCAGGGCTTTCAGCTCACCCACTCCCTGGGTGGTGGCACAGGCTCTGGCATGGGTACTCTGCTTATCAGTAAGATCCGCGAGGAGTATCCCGATCGCATCATGAACACCTTTAGTGTGGTGCCCTCTCCCAAAGTGTCGGACACAGTCGTGGAGCCCTACAACGCCACATTATCAGTGCATCAGCTGGTGGAGAACACTGACGAGACCTACTGCATTGACAATGAGGCACTTTATGACATTTGCTTTCGCACCCTGAAGCTCACCACTCCTACGTATGGAGACCTGAACCACCTGGTCTCTGCCACCATGAGCGGAGTAACCACTTGCCTCCGCTTCCCCGGACAGCTCAATGCTGATCTCCGTAAACTGGCGGTCAACATGGTGCCTTTCCCCCGTCTGCATTTCTTCATGCCCGGCTTTGCCCCTCTCACCAGCAGGGGGAGCCAGCAGTACCGTGCCCTTACGGTACCAGAGCTGACCCAGCAGATGTTCGACGCCAAGAACATGATGGCTGCCTGCGACCCACGCCACGGCCGCTACCTCACAGTGGCTGCTATCTTCCGTGGCCGTATGTCCATGAAGGAGGTGGACGAGCAGATGCTCAACGTCCAGAACAAGAACAGCAGTTACTTTGTCGAATGGATCCCCAATAACGTGAAGACCGCTGTATGCGACATTCCACCCAGAGGCCTCAAGATGGCAGCTACCTTCATCGGCAACAGCACCGCCATCCAGGAGCTCTTCAAGCGCATCTCTGAACAGTTCACAGCCATGTTCCGACGCAAGGCTTTCTTGCACTGGTACACTGGAGAAGGCATGGATGAGATGGAGTTCACCGAGGCGGAGAGCAACATGAACGACCTTGTGTCTGAGTACCAGCAGTACCAGGACGCCACCGCAGAGGAGGAGGGAGAGTTTGAGGAGGAGGGAGAGGAGGAGCTTGCATAATGTTCAATGTTCTGTTTGTCTTCTGTTCTGTTTCCTTTTTAATGTTTCACTGCTACCAAAATGTAAGACCAACCATATTTCTTTATAAACTTTTAACTTTGATAGCACACAGTAGATGACTCTTTCTTTCCCCTCATTACCCATTAAATATATATATTTTTTTTTGTTTAAATGTGTACAACACAACTGCATTGTGAATGATTATCCCCAGAGCAGCCACCTCAAGTCCGACACTGTTCAGGTACAGACTAACTCAGGTTTGTTAAAGCCACAATTTGCCACTTGTTTGTGTTTTTTTTTGTTTTGATATATATATATATATATATTTATTTTTGGAGGAATGACTTATTACAAAGACTTACAAATTAATTTGGATGTCACATGAAGGTCAGATAAACACACCTGTCGTTCACACTTGTCCAGGCTATGAACTGTAGTTCTGTAGTTTGCGTCCGAACACCCCGTGAAAATGTAAGGAAAGACTTCACAGCGCAAGATCACCAGAAGACACCAGTCTGTGGCAACAAGCTTTTATTAGTCACAACTGGGCTGTTGGTGGGTTGCAAGGTCTTTGTATGCTTTTGAGTTAGGCAGCTTACTAGTTTTAGACAAAAACACCATAATGCTTCCTTAAAGCTTATGGTTTGTACTTATCCTTGACTGCCCCCTTGTGGGTAACTATCGTCAGTTGTGATACTTTCACTAAAATAAATCCTATTTGGCTTTTGTTACTAATTAAGGGCTGTTTTCCCACAGAGTTGCTCTACTAGCCACGCCTATTAAATCAGAACATGGTAGCCTAGGGAACATCACAATATGTTATTCCAGTTATGGTACTGAATGGGTATCAGCATGTCGAATCTGATGAAGATACGATAACACTGCTCTAGAAGGTGTTTGTCAGCTCAAATATTAGGTTGGTAATCAGCATAACACACTGGGTTTTTAGGGGCCCTGTTGAAATATGTGTTGTTCCCATTTAGTTTTTGGTGAATGCCTTGACATGTCGGCTACTGGAATGTTTACCTTAAAGACAACTTAAAGTTATGGCAAGTTAAAGTCTTCCCAATTTTTAAAACCCCTCCCGTGCAAATTAAATTAATTACATTTGGACAGAGGCCTTAAAATGAACACGAGCAAAATAAGTACACCTAGCACACGACTAGCATTTAATCCGTAATTACACATTTGCATGTGTAGTGCACCATCAGTGTGCTCTATTAATACAGTATTGGAAAACCTGTGAATGCTGGAGAACTACTGCACTGATTAAGATGCATTTACAAGTACACCTGTCAAGGGTATTGACGAACATAATGTATAGTGAGGTTAATTAAAACTAGAAACTTGCTCTTCAAAAAAAGGCAAATAATGAGTTGAAAAGCTAGTCTAGTGTAACGAGGAATGCATTAATTAAAGAGACACCACAATCTGGCCCAATTTCATGGAACATTGGGGAGGTGCGGTAGTGAATTGCTTTTAAGCCACCGAAGAGCAGAAGGGGAGAGGAACATTAATTGAATCAACTGGGTGTGTTGTGTATTATTCACAGACGGTTAGCCCATCCCTTGGAATGCCATCTCATGTAGCAATGATGTTCTGTAAGTTATGTTACGGATAGACCTAGTGCCACTGCCGAAAGACATTGCTTATTTTTAAGACGAAGCTGCCCAAGCATATTCCTGAAGCCAATTGTAGGCCTACGTTGTAGGTCTGTTTGAGAGCTCTAATTGCCGTAGAATTCCACGAGTATGTGGGCCTAATTATAAATTGCGGGCGAAGAGATAGGTCCTCTTGAAATTGAAATGCATTCTCAGTAGTGTTATACAATTTTCTTTGTTTTCAGGCGGTTTAAATATTATTTATAAACCTAAATAAATTGCACAGGGTACAAATATAGGCAGCAAAGAGAATATGCATTACAAATACTTTCCATAGTCCTACTACAAAGACGCAGAACTAAAAAACCCGCCTAATCCACCAGTGAAATACCCTCTATTGAACAAGCACATTTTTATTCTCGGCTACTTGACTATCAACCGCTGAAACAGAAACTTAAAGGGCAACTTAACATGCTAGGTGCGATATTTATAGCATCGTCAAACCTTACCAGCAATGGAACAATCGCTACCATACGGGTATACCATACGGGCAAAAAGTTACCATACGGGTATCTGGTCCATTTGCAACTGCTTTTGTATTTTTTCTTGTCTACTGACATTGTCTGAGAAATTAGAATGGAACTTTTTAAACTTTGAGGAGACCAGTTCCAGTTGTAGCCTACTTCTGCTAACTGTGAAACATTTTCAGATAGCCTGAGGCCTACTAATTCCTCTCATAGATGTCAAATGACTAGACACAATATATCCACCAGACTGATGTGCATATTGATGCAAGTCTAAAATATTTTCTCTCTTAATAAGAAGACCCGTTGGCCTACCACCATGCCTGTCATCAATCAGCATTAATGATTGAAATGATTCAAGCTGAGTGGTGATCCTGGAAGTTTAAATGCAGTTTTTGATGCAGTAATAATTTCACATTTTATGACTCATCTCCATACCATTCACCTCTCCATATGGTTTAATTCTAATTTAATTCACCAAATCTAATTCAGTTTTACCCGACACACAAGGAACACTGAGCTCTAGGCACCAATCTCCCCATGAGATAAAGAAATCCAGTGACATATTGCGGGAAGCTGACGGAACATTCAAAGTGGATGATGGATTACTCCAGAAGTGCCAGAAGTGGTACAGACAGAGAGAGAGAGAGAGAGAGAGAGAGAGAGAGAGAGGAAGAGAGAGAGAGAGAGAGAGAGAGGAAGAGAGATGTGTGTGTGTGTGGTGGTGGGGGTGTAATGCAGTTATAACAACAACCATAAACATCCATGAAGAGGTTTTTCTCTGGACAGATGGGCCTCTTGTGGTGGCCTCTGCATGCCAATACATGAGACTCGGGAAGCTCTTCTCCTTGAGAATAGCAGTGTCAGGTGCAACCAACAGGAGAGGACCACTACTGGCGGATACACTGCTCTGATGTTGATTTCACACTGTCAAGGTCACACACATCTCTCAAAGGGTCATTTTGAGATCACTGTCTGTGTGACCCTCAACCAGCATGAAGATTTGAAGATGCGGTTGGAGATGATAGCAGTTCTGGCTGATTTGTGCTAGACTTGGCCACTGTTAGCCATCCACATGTAGAGTGCACACACGAGATAAGTGATAGACAAAGATACCCTTTAAGATATGAAATTTCCTGTATTAAGAAATTTGGTTGCAGATTATGGGGGCCAAGAAAGCCCCAGAGACATGTTTGATTTGTTTATACATTTATTTATTATTTATTTTTGCAGACAAACAGAGCTGATGGCTATCAGAATATAAAGATTGTTAAGGTCATGTATTTAAAAAAAATGGTCATGTATTAAAAAAATGAATGGCTGAACTAGTCCTCAGCTGACCTGTATTACGTTGGTATTTTGAAAAGAAATTCTCCACTGAAATCCAACTTTAGCCTGGATCTAACCTTTATCCCAGTGCAATCCAAAATATAGCTCAAATCTGTTTAAGTCTAGTGTTACCTAGATGTCATGAGGATATTACATTATGTGCCTTCGTACAGTATTTTAATTTGGTAAAAGTCAAGAATTCTCGAATGTTTTGTGGGTTACGGAATTTTTGTTAATGTCTTAGGTTAAAATAAAGCCAAAATTAATTTGAGGGGCATGGTAAGTTTCTGCAGTTGTTTTAAAAAGTGACACTTGAAAAGGACAGACTTATGGAGAAAAGTAATCATAAAAAAACACGGAACATGTGAAAAATGTTCTTTCTTGACCTCCCTCAGAAATGCCCCTCTGAGTCAGTTTCTTCTCCTATTTCCTCAGGAGTATTGAGTCTTGACAGGCTCCCACATGTTCAGGAGAGGGAGATTATTTCATTAAATCATTTTGGGGTGGGCAGACACGGGTCAGTCTTGCCCTACTTGCTGCATTGTTCTTGACAGTTCACTTTGACAAGAGGAGATCAGCCAAGCAGGACTGAAGTTTGTATCACCCACACTCTGTTTTGCCTCTCTTACTCTCTCTCTCACACACACACACACACACACACACACACACTCTGTCTTTCTCTCTCTTTCTTTCCCTTCGTGCCCAACTCTGTTTCTCCTCCACTGTCTCTCTACCCTCTTTGCCGGAGGCGGGTGTACGAGTGAGCGTGTGGCTGATGGCATCCAGTGAGCAGGGTGCCGCGCGCAAAAGGGGTCCTGTCACTCATTCGGAGCGGCCATATGTGTGCCTGCGTGAGCTCCATGCCAGCGGCGCAGGCTCCTGCCAGAAGACATTAGGGGAGCAGCGGGGCGTCATTACAGCGGCGCGATGATTGATTAACCGTGAATCGGGAGCACCAATCCACCCCCACCCCCCCTACCCACTCCCCCCCCCACCCCCAGTCCAGGGCCAAAGGGGGGGAAGAGAAGAGCCCCCTGCAGATGAGGGGGTGTAATTGCATCTCTGCCTGGCAGGGAGAAGAGGATGAGTCGTGTTACACACAGATGAGTGTGTGGCGCAGGAAGAGCGCCGCTCCATTAGGCACGGAATATGATTTTCCTTCCTCCTTCTCTTCTTGGGGATGGGGAATGGTAGCTTTTGAAATGTCAATGTTTCTGTTACCCATAGAACATATAGGGACAACAACAATATGAATGACTATTCATATTACAGGTAATAATACCTGATATACCTTCATATTAGTTCTCAAGAGTTGTAATAACACACTATCTCTCTCTCTCTCTCTCTCTCTCGCTCTCTCTCTCTCTCTCCCTCGTTCTCTCTCTCTCTCCGTCTCTCTGTCTCTCTCTCTGGGATTGTGAGCAACAGGGAATCTTTGAGTGAGATGATCTTCCCTTAATGGCCCCCTGCCCTTCGCCACTGCTCTGTCTCTCATCTCCGCTCCCTCTCCTCGTGTCCCGGAGCCATGCGGTGCATTAGCGCGCTACGCAGGGATGACTAATGAAATCCAGGGAGAACCAGCCAGCCCTAGGAATCTGACGCTAATGTTTTGTTTGGTATTAAAATGCGCAAAGGCAACTAAACTCCCACTGATTTGGACGAAAAAACATTTGGAATGGGCTCATCAATCAAGCCCTGCCACACTGGAGCTGTCTAATCCTGGGGTGCGATGTGCACGCTGGCGAGACATCACAGGGACGGCATGGATCAGCATGGATCGACACACACACACACACACACACACACACACACGCACACGCACGCACACATGCAGATACAGTACATTCATACACTGCCACACACAGCCTGGCGCACTTTGCAGTGGGTAAACTGAGACATACATACATATACAGACTGGCATTGATGAGAAAACAGCTCTCTATTCCTGAAGAGAGCTATGATTACTTTCCAAAACAGGTCTCCCCTGGGTAATTTGAATTTCCATGTTATGAAAAGAACACATGTATAAACACACTGGAGACTGGAAAAAGCTGAAGATTTAAAAAAAAGATAAATCTTCATTTGTTCAATCTGAGTCGATCAAAAATTCAACAGTGTCATTGGAGAAATGACTGAGACAGGGAGAATTGGACAGACCCTTTGGTGGACCTCCCTGGACCCTTCCACATGGTAAAAGTCCCTTCCTTAAGGGTTAAGTAGTATAGTCTTTTTTTCGCCGTGGAATTTAGACTTCATCCCCTGGATTTGGGTTAATTTCCTCATGTCCATCATGGTTTCGGCATCCTGCTCCACCAAAAGTGAGCCTCTGTCAGTGGCCCACATTGGGGGTTCTGATGCATCACAGATTACTGTACTGTTGTGATTTATCAAGCGCCTGTGAAAGGTTATGAAGGCCTAGCCTCCTTTTAGAAAGTTGAAGATCATTATCCCCTTACTGGAAATATGAGCGTTTCAGTGAACATTTGAGATCTCATTTGTTGTGTCATCTCCTCTATTTATGCTGCCAAAACTATGAATTCTAAATGCATCCCACAGCCTTTTTCTAAAAGCAGCCTTGACAGTGCATTATTTCCACATTTGTAAAATGGATGAACAGGCTCATGTTGACTAAATATTGTTGACAGTGTTGAAACATTTAGTTTGATTTGCTGAATGTAGAAAATGTAATTTATCTACCTCATATAGACTATGTTCACACAGAGCACCACACTCGTACAACATACTCAATGAATTTAGCGTGCATCTAATGTACATGTAATGACACGATACCAACATGTTATAACATGTTACCCTCTATTAATCTATTAAGTCTATTCATTCTAACTACAGAGACATCTTGTAACAAAATGTACTTATGTAAAAGGAACACCAAAGTAATGAATTACTAGATCAACAATATGTTCTTGGTTCAAACTCCAGTTTGTTTTTGTAGAGGAACAATTATTTTCAGCAACGTGAAATATTTCCTCAACTCCCCAGGTGGTCTACCAAGCTATAGGCATTAGTCTTATGGTTATTCACTCTAACTTCCTGAATTTCTCACTCATTTCATGGTACATCCGAGGCAGGACATTCTTCTTAGCGTTCGTCATGGTGTTTTAGCGGAGCAGAGGCTTCCGCACCCCTTGCTTTGAGGCTTGGCCTCAGGTGTGGCTAGGAAACTCACTATTCTCAATTAGTGCCACGGTGTGTTTTTTTCCCCCAGAGTGATATGTGATAAACACAACTTAAAATATTCATTAGGCTTGTTGATCATCATGTAGCTCTTCGTCGTCAACTTTGTCAGAACGTGAAGAGCAGATCATCAGAAATTAATTTCAGTTTCAATGGAACATTTTCTCTCTCACAGCCTCTCCGTTGGCAAATCATATCTTTTTAGTCTATTCTTTTGTAGCAGAATAAGTATTTTTATTCTTTGTTTTTTTTCTCCATCCTCTCCTTCTCTCTCTCTCTCATTCTCCCTGGAGCAGAGTTATCAGTGGGCCCTACACTCTTGTGCCCCCAGTCGTTGGCAGAGCTCTTGTGGAACGATCCATCTGTCTCAGGGGACGGGTTACCGCTGCGCCCATCCCACCAAACCCCCCCACCCATTCCCCCCCTCCCCCCATCCCAGACCCCACCCGCAGACACCACCCACTATGAGAATGGTAGCGAATGACAGGAGAAATGACCCATTCTGTTCTCATAAGGTGCTCATCTGCACAAGCCAACCAGGACACCCTCCCCTCGATCATCACATTTCCCTACACCAGAGAGTTTGACTCGTGGAGATGCCTGCAGCGCAGAGAAGAAGCTCCTGTACGTCCCTGGGTTAAATTCACTATAAAACACTGGGGCTTATGCATTATGTCTGCCCATAAAACGGTAGGGGTCAGGGGGGCTATGGTGCCATGACACGGGGGCAGAGGGGTAATGGAGCTCAGCGCAGCACGGGGGTCAGGTTAAGATGCCTCCTATGAGACTGAACAGCAGGGGGCAGTGGTGGGCAGTCAGAGGGACAGAATGCAGGCGTGTGGGGACAACATCTCTGCTTCGGGGTTCCATGTGTCAGTCATACATCAGACATGGCAGATTTCACTTCCGATATTTCCAGTAATAACGTTTCATAGTGACCATAGTGGAAACGTTGAGTAGCACGATCACACTGTGCTACACTACTACACACTTTGTAATGTAGTGTGCATCATTTGTAATCTTGATTCCATACGTTAAGACCATTTGTATCACATGAATGATACTGCATATGTTCATTGAAACCGAACTGAATTTGCTCAATATTCAAGTGTCGTATTCATATGAAACTCTCTTTATGTGGCACTCAAGGTCAGACAGTCTCCACGGTATGACCCATCACACACCAATCTCTAATCTCTGTGTTTGTGTGTGTGTGTGTGTGTGTGTGTGTGTGTGAGAGAGAGAGGGCTGCCTCACAGACTAAGAGGGTTAGAAGTAAATGGGGCCTTTTGAAAGCCTTTACAGGCAATGGCAGCACTGTGCTCTTTCAGATAGAATGTTGAGGAAATGTCACCGCAGATCTTATCGTCCCCCCTGTCACAGGTCACAGCGCCCCCCTAGGTGGCACCTTGGGCCGGGGTCAGCAGCGGGCCGTCTGTGAGTGCCGAGCCCTAATAGAGCCCCCCCGTCGAGCTGGACCCTTCCCACCCGCCATGAAAGAAGATCAAGCGATGGAAAGGAGGAAGAAATGACAGAAAGATAAATGGGGAGGGGAGGGCGGGTGATAGGGGGTATGGGGGTGGTGGGGGGTAAAAAGAAACGGGGGAATAAGAGGCTCGTCTCAACTCACATTCCGACCCTCGAGCATCCTTGGCCTTTGTCCCTCTGCCAGGCCCTCTCCTTCTCTCCCACACTGATTATTTCCTGGTCTGAAGCCCCTGTGGTTTCCAAATGATTTTAAAATGGCTTTCATTTCCTGTCGAGAGTGTAGGGGCAAACTGGGAGAGAGAGAGAGAGAGAGAGAGACGAGGGGATGGGGGTGGAGAGGGGGGTGGCTATCAGAATCCTTTTCAGCACTGATGTGTTTTTGGAAGGGGGGGAGTGTGTTTCGGTTTTGCCCCTGGTGTCAAAAACCATGTTGCCTTGCCTCTGCACTCAGGGAAGATCTGCAGCAGAACCTCTCCCTTCCTTGGAGATTCCGTGTTTTATTTTCATTGTACAAAAAAAGTGGGTAGACACATACAGCCTTGCAGTCATGCATTTCACGTTTTTGCATTTCTCTGATGATTAAGTGGTTTGAAAGGCAACCTGTGAACACATCCTTCCATACCTTGATAGCATCTGGAAATAAAAGAGATAACCTCTGGGATGATGAATACAAAAACAAGTTTTTTTTCTCCTTCATTGTGTCTGTATCTTGAAAATGCACAATGCTCTTCCTGGTTGAGGAGATCAGTTGAAGGAAGGGAGGGAGAGAGAGCAAGAGAGAGAGAGAGAGAGAGAAAAGAGAATTGAATTGATAAGGGTCCTTATCACAGCGAATCCAGAGTGATGTCCGGCTACTGTTTTTCGGGGGAAGCGGACACACTCAGACCCCTCCGTGCTCCAGTGACATCACTTCTCCTGCCACCCACACACACAGACACACACACACACACACACAAACACACACACACACACACACCACACACACACACACATACACACACACACACACACACACACACACACACACATACCACACACACACACACACACACACACACACCACACACACACACACACACACACACACACACACACACACACACACACACACACACCACACAGACAAGCCTCTGGCCGTGGAGGGTATGCACCGAGTTCCAGTCAGTCCTCTCAAAAACCAGAAGCCTTCAAACGGCAACACATCTCCACCACATTGGACTGTCACGGGGCTGTCAACGAGTCTCCTGACATTTAACACCACAGTTTCCAGTCCTAAATTATAAACAGTACACCATCTTCCTCTGTGCAGAGGGGGGGAGGAGGGGGTAAGAGAGAGAGAGAGAGAGAAAGAAACAGAGGAAAAAACAGGGAAAGTTGTTGACAAGCTGGCGTCAGGTGCAAATGGAGGGTGTCATCGCTCCGCTTGTTGATACCTCCTGCTCCACCCTGATCCCCCACCACCCCCTACTCCTCGGAGGGCGAGGATGCCTGTCTCTTTGGCACTCTAACGAGACTCCCTCGATTTAACCCCAGACTCCCACTAATTACCTCTGGCTGCTCATTAACGCCGTGCACTCACTCACGGCTCATAAAAATAAAGCCCTTTGTCTCTCTGCTAGAGAGGAAGAGGAGGAAGGAGAGAGGGGGTGGAAGGAGAGGAGGTGATTGGAAAGTGCACACACCTCAGGGCCTTGATGACTCCCCACAATACACACACACACACACACACACACACACACACACACACACACACACACACACACACACACACACACACAAACACACACACACACACACACACTCTCTGACACAGACACACACACACACACACACACACACACACACACACACACACACACACAGACACAGACACACACACACACACACACACACACACACACACACACACTCTCTGACACATGTCCATACACACATACATAGTGAAGACAATGACAGCTGTCAGTCACCGTACTGCATATATGAATGCAAGGAAGACACTGGGTCTGATCCATGTCATGCATATGAATCTCCCCTCGCCATGGCCTTGTTTCCACCATCCTTTCACCATGGCTCTTTAAAAAGAGTAGTTCTTCTGCAGAGTACCTTGCCTGAACTGTGAGGTGTTGAACTTGTATGTATGCAGATTTATCTATGCAGATTTCACCTGTGTTCTGTGTTAATTTGCTGTTTTGATAGACACTGAGAACGGCTTGCTGGATTCAGAAATTATCAAAATACTTTTACTGTTGTCATAATTAAAAGCTGAATGAGCGGCTTCAGCAAGGAGAAGTATCCTTCATCAGAAGTATCCAAGCCTTCTCGTGTTTTAGTCAAAACAGACTTGACTTCTCTATCTAAGAATGAACACCGCTGTGCCTTAAAAAACAACAATTGTGACAAACAAAAACTCTTGACGCCTGAAAAGAAAAAAAGAACCATCTGACATCCTCTCCCTATCTCCCGCTCACACAATGAGTGGCCTGGGCTTCCACAGGATGCCTATGTTTGTGCGCTGCGGTCAAGGTCACTCCCGACTTCCCTCTGCCCCCGGATCCAGTGCCCGCTCAGCTTTTGTCCTGTGAAGCTCTCATTTTTCCTTACGTCAACACCGGCCTCAAAAATATCCCAGCGGTCTGAAGAGACTCCTGTTTGTGTCTGTCTAACAGTCTCACGGTGGGCAGGCCATCGCTGCAGCACTCGCTCTCCAGCCATCCTGTCCTGCTTTAGAGAGAGGTGTGTCTGTAATCAGACTGAATCAGGCAACAGTCTGAGAACTGGGAGGGGGGGCTTAGGGGGGTTGTATTTTTATTTTCTGCCTCCTGCTGAGAGCAGTCTTCCCCTACTCCCATTGTGCTCTCTTAAAAAATGATGAGTCTCTGAACACAATTACACTCACTGAAGGACAGCTGTAGCTAAGTTCGACAAATAGCAGGTTCTTATTTCCATTTTTTATTTTTTACTGAACTTGTTATTTGTAACTGCCAGCTCCTCACCCAAGGCATTTTATCAACAAAAAGGTTATTTCGTGTTATTTTATTAGTAAAACTGTGATTACTGTTTTCATTTACATGCCATTACTGCTTGCCTTCCAGTTAACAATAACCGGTTGCAATGGCTGAGGTCTCTGTGTTCCAATTTGAAATCAACTTGGGTAAAATGAGAACGAGCGAGTTAGAGAAAAGTCCCTTGATGAAAATTAGACACTCTAAAATTAGACACTCTACAGCTGTGTTGAGTAAGTTTCTAGACAAAACCCTGGATGGGCAGACTATGCCTCATGCAATTGTCTAATATAAGTTTCATGGCAGGAGAAATGAGACTCTGTATTCATCATGGTTTCACTATTTTCATCAGGAATCAATTATATCTCAGAGTTTTTTTTTAATATTTTTTTAAATAGCAGTAGCATACTGTCGATGTCCTTAAATGTTCACATGAAACCATAGTAACTTGATGGCTTTGATATTTCATACATAAATAACAGACATTTAAAAAAAAACATGGTACCATATCAACTAATCTTCATAATGGGGTCAGATTTAAATATTAGTAGAAGTGTGTGTTCAGCGCACATATTAATATAGGCCAGAGTGATATCATATTTATTTTAAAAACAACCTGAACCACACGGACATACCACCTCACTCACACACAAACACGCACATACAGTTTGCTTGCCAAGGTGGTCCAACCTGCACACAGCATGCACTGTGTGGAACAGTCCTAAAATAAGGACTGCGTTGTCCATAGCGGCCTCTAGGGGGAGCCGTGCAAGGCTGAATTTCTGTATGGAGGTGGAGGCGGGGGTCACCCTGGCACAAAGGCATCAGTCAGCAGGCTGGCCGTGAAGGGCTAGCCTTGGCTGGGATCAGCAGCCCCTGATCAGGGAGGCTCTGGGGTAATCATACAGGCGTTGATTAACAAGCTGCCCAAACACACAGCACTTGATTGAGCTGCCCCAGCAAAAGAAAATATTACTGCGGAGAACCTCCTCACACACACACACACACACAGACACACACTCAGACTCACTCATTCAGCAAATCATACACACAACCCTCAACCCTCATCATGATCTCCAAGGGTTTTCTCTCTCACCCTCTCTTGTACACACTTTCTATCTCTCTCCCTTCTGCCAGACCACGTAGTGGTGGTGACCCTCTCATCCAGTACCAAAACACAGAACGCGTATCCATGAACCACCGTCAGTGATCTGGTCTGCCCGCTCGTGGGGTGACAGTTTTACTGTAATAGGTGAATTATGTTACTTTTTTCAGTGGGATAACAAAACCGCACCCTTTTCTTCCCTCAATGTTCAAAGCAACTCTCCGCTGTATAGAGGCTTTAAATCTGTGTGGATCACGACTTGTCAATTCCTCTTGCACAACTCACTCAGTTAGCGGTCAGCTAAAACAGGAAGGTGAGCGCTGATTTGAACAGACACTGCGTTTTACAGCCTTCCAAATCGCCCTTGTTACAGTGTCCTGTCCTGCTAATGCAGAGGCATGTGGATAGGAGGGGGTTAAACCCCCCCCACCCCCCCACCTCCAACATTCCCCACCCCCGCAGTCCCTCCGCCCCCCCTGCTGCCTGTGCGAGCTGCAAATGAAACCAGATGGACTCATTTATAGCCAATTAGCTCCAGCGCCGTAAGTGGAGCCTCACCTACACAATTTAACTTTTTTTTTTTTTCCTTTTATTGAAACCTCCCAGCAGCTACAATACTGCGTCTCAATACAAGAGGGTCTAACATCCTCCACACACACACACACACACACACACACACACACACACACACACACACACACACACACACACACTCACACCACTCTGTATGCTCACCTCTCTCCACCCCCTACCTTCTCAGATTGCTCTGCCCCAGATGAGATAACACCAAGATGGAAATGTAGAGATGTTTCTCTGCATGTTTCTTGATTGTGGCAAATCTTATTCTTATTCCCGGTCTTATTGTTTCAACCTCCCTTCATTTCGGGCCAGACCTTGTTTGGGTTTTGTCTACGAGTTCTCCTCAGGGTAGCTCAGTGTGAGTCTGGGCCTTATGTTGGGCATTACAGTCTGGTTAGATCTAGGCTAAATGTTTGATTGGTGAGAGCAATGAAGATATGGCTGCCGGGAGAGTGTGTGTGTGTGTGTGTGTGTGTGTGTGTGTGTGTGTGTGTATGTGTGTGTGTGTACTCTGGTGCTTCTCTGCTAAAGTGGTAAAATATGGCTTTTTGTACTTATCTTGTATGGCTGGAAGATTTTCAGCAGTGCTCAATTGTCCAGTCTAGAAAGGCATTTCAATATTCCCGTCAAATGCTTGAGGGGCAAGCTGCTGATTGTACAGCACAATATATTTAAAAACAAGAAAATACACAGATGTGGGTTTAAAATGGTTCCAATGAGTCTCAAATATAGCTTGTTTTACTGCTAAAACTGGCAACCATCCAGTCAGAGATAACTGCTCAAAGCCAGAAATCAGAAATCATCTACATATGTGTGAACATACTATACATCTATCACATGTAGTGAAAGTGTTTTAGCTACACAGGTAATGTTATGGCAGAGGCCCCAAGCTGCTATGCTATAATTCATTCTGAAATGAGTGTTGGCATTGTCACCCTATCAGTAACGAATATCAGGTGGGACAGGTTCGTTTAATTGGAGCCAGCTCTTGCTTCTACATCAGGTGGATGCCAAGGGGTTCCGATAGAACAGTGTGCTGTTTTCCCAGCTCGGGGGCCTTGACCTTTCGCTGGCCTGCCCACCTGCAGTAGCTAAGCGATCCAATTCATCGCTAGGACAGGGCCATATTTCAACACATCTCACATCAACTTTACGCCTGCGCTGCTGAGTGAATGGGAAATGGGCTGGGAGTGGAGAACACGTGTTGTGAATCCGGTGGGGACGCTCATTTGGAATTCCTGGGAGGAAGCGCTCCTATAAAGGTCCCTCTGTTTTATCTCTGCTGTTGGGAAGGGGCCAGGTGTCTGCGCAAATGCATGTATGGGACGAGGCATGTGGAGAAAGAGAGAGAGGAAGAGAGGAATGGAAAGAGTGAGAGAGGTAATGTGTGGGAGGGACCGGTTTGACCCTTACCATGTGGTTTAGAGGGAGAGAGAGAGAGAGAGAGAGAGCATAATGCTGGAATGTAGCAGGAAATTCAGAGATTATATGGGAAGCGTTTGATGGAGAGTGTGTGATAGGGAATGTGTGTGGTCTCAGCAGAAGAGTCATTCAGTCACACAACATGGGACATGACTGTTGTATCACATCACAGGGGCTGGGCGATGCAAGAACTCAGGATTCTGTTGTCTGTTTCCAAAGGCAAAAGTAAAACCTCTGTCGTCTTTTTACTAGATGTATTCTTCACTGAGATAACAAGTATGACCTATGACAATTCTCAGCTATGTTATACAGATTTTAAATGAATAATATCTGAATTTAATCATTCCGTTATATGATATGGTCATATGCATATTTGAGCTCAGGTAAAGCTCTTCAAGATGACCCAAGAACTCTTATAAAGTAATGGATTTATATTTGATAGTTGGTAAATGTGTTCAATCATAATAAAGCAGTCTTCATTTCTGTAGGCACGTGGCCTTCTCAACGAAGTTAACTTCTATTCACAGCACTTAGGCTATGCGCCTTCAATTCGCCTTGCGTGTTCCACTTGTGACATCAGACAAGTTCTGGCTGGTCGTTCCATTCTTCATGTTTAATTTTTCACCCTCGCAGTAACCAGAGCCACATGTGCGCTGATCTCCATCTCACATGTTCCACTTCAGCGTTTACCCCACTCCCCTCCGGCTGACCGGTTCCAAAACACTGTCACACACAGCGCAGACATGCGGGTACAATTAGAAAAACGGCACTGTTCAGTGTCTATGACGCTGACGAGCACAAACACTCCGGTGCAATGGTAAGGCTTCAATGTTTCACAGAGAGGATGTGAACTTTTACCCTAAAAAGTAAAGTGTTTCTTTTTTTTTTCTCTCTCTCTGAGTATAGTGCAATGAGATTGGGTTCCGTACTTGCATAGTGTTTGCGTTCGTGCTGAGGAGCACCTCATTAAAGACATGTGCTTTTTATGGAGGCTGGGTTTGCGCTGGATCAGTGGGTCGACAATGACCACACGGTTTATTTTGGGTGCTTCTCATTCGGCACACCGCTAATTGTCCCTGCAATGCTAATCAGTTCCGCCAATCCTGCACTGGGCTACAAAGCCAGACCAACTCTCCCGTTACCGGTCTGAAAAAGAGCCACAACACAAAGAGAGGGCATAGAGAAAGAGATAGGCTGCATGGGAACGGAAAGCTAATGTAGTCTGCTTAGGAACATTAAACCCCTAGAGAGTTTTAAGCAAGGGGGAAAATAAAACTCCAATTTTAATTTCTCTGAATAAAAAGTAAACAGATTTCTGAGACTGCTTACCAGATATTTTTGGATCTTTTTAATCATTTTGGATATTTTGAGAAAGAGGGACATCAAGTTCTTATCTCGAATAGGCCTATGACTGATTTCTACAGTGTTCCTTCAATGTAGATGTCAATGAGCTGTTGTTTTTTTTAATTTATGGGCTTTCCCATTGGGATAATTTAAGTGGGAACCAAAAACCAGAGATGTTTTACATGTAAATGGGGCACTGTAACTTCATCTGTTTACCCATTTATGTTTCCCTGGGGGCCTATGAGGCTTGCAGTGCTTCTGAGTAATCTTTCTTCCATGCACTTCTCTACAATACATTATGTCGCCATTAGATTAGCTTGCACGGCTTTGAGTGATTTATCTCCGAACTCGCTGGTGAGCCAGATGATACCTCAAGTTTGTCTTCTTCGCACCCAGTTTGCTCATTTTCACAGCTGGATTCTCAGCTAAGGTTATCCTGACACACTGCGAAGATGTCAGCATTTTTAATAAACCAGCCTAGGTGGTAGGAAACAGTTGCTCCTGATGTCTCAGTTTTAATTTGATTTTTTTTTCTTGAATCCCCGGCGATATAGAGAGAAAAGCACTCAGCTACTCTGAAGTGGGAGTCCTCTGTCTGCATAATGACAGCTTGAGGTGAAATGTCGCAGACTAAACAGAAAGCAGACAGATAAAAAACGGACGGGGGAGGTGAATGAAGCCAAAAATGACTGCTGGTCAGATACGCCGCTATCTCTCTTCCAGTTCTGGATTCCCAAGCCACGTCTAGGCATTCTGGGGATAGCCACATAAAAAGGACGGTGCACAGTCCCAGAGAGCAGGCAATGGAAAGACAGACTGGATGGAGAGATATACAGAGAGACATGTGACATTATAACAGGAGACCCACTCTTTTGGTTTGCAGGTTCTTGAGCTAATTTAAGAAGTTGGAGATAAACATGACAGGCCAAATATAGCAAGTTATAGCAATGTCCCCCCCCCCCCCCCCCCCCCCCCAACGCCTCAAACCATTCAAATCAGTTCCCACTCTCTTGGATGTAAAGACATAAGCACAGATGTTGTTGCCACATTCAAACTCCCTAACCCTAACCCTGAACACAATTTGGAATGCACAACATCGTCGCAAGCCATTTTGTTTTTTTTCATATGGTCATTGTTGTGTGCATTCTTTGACTTTGGCCTGCTCGTGCTGTCAGGCTTTTGGCATTTCTGTGCAGACTGGGTAGGGTGTGAGCACTGGAAGAATGTGATGATGTGTCTTGAGGTTGTTGACGGAGGAAGCTGAGGGGTGTTCGCATGTCAGACTCAGCAGCAGTAAACTTAACGAGTCCTGACTGCAGGTCATTACTGTGGCACATTCACTTAGCCGGCGAGCGAGAGAATCTGCGTTTTCCTTTTGGGGGAGGGGGGGGGAAGGAGGCAATGCCTCCTGGAAAAGAACGTAGTTGGCCACGCCACTGGGTCTTTTATGGAAGATGCAGTGGACACCACAGCCATGGGAAAAAGAAGACGCAGATTTGACTTGAAGTATCCCAAAATCCTCAGTTGGCTCCTGGTTCGTCCAATGGCATACTCCCTGTGTTGTTATTTGAGGTAACATCATGACTTCACCGACCACGACCAGCTCACCTGAACCTCAGGTGGGGAGAAGCCAAGACCAGGTCTCCGCTGCTCCACGGAGAGAACTGCTGTTTTAAGAAACGTGAGATCCGGTGGAGGGACAGCTCAAATAGAGTGTGCTAATGTCCTGTGATTTTTAGCTGCACCCACGCTCCGCAAAACGGGCTAATCACACTCATTAGTTCCTGCAGTGCCTGCTTTCTCAAGACTGCTGCTGCTGGGCGATTCCTAAACGCTGGTCGAAAAAGTACTGGGAGGGGAATTTTTGTTTTGTTTTGTTGTAACGCTCCACATCGGTAGGCTCCTGCCCGGGCCTGGCAGAGGTGACCAGCCCCTCTCTGCCAACAGAGGGCACCAGCAGGGTGGAGTGGGCAAGCAGCAGGGGTGGATGGCACGGAGGGGTGCGGCCTGAGTCAACAAATGACTGTAACACTATTCTCAGCTCAGCCTGCTCATTAAAACATTCCCCAAACTGCCCATAGCCCCCATAAAGTCCCCTCTTTATTTTTAGGTGTCTAATTAGGGCCTTTGGCTCGGGCTCTGTGTGTCTACTTTAAAGGGCAATTAGTGATATTGTGTCTGCGCGGGCTCCCTGTTACAGGAGGCTTGGGAAGGCTGGCTTGCGGCGTATAAGGTTGCGAGAAACGTCGGTACCAGAGCTCCTGGAGGCTGGTATAGCAAAACATAAGCGCCATCCATCTCGGAGCCTGGTAACAAAACACAAGCCATCCCCCTGGGAAGGTCTGGGCGGGAAGGAGAGGGTATGTGACAAGGAGCTCTGTGTTTCCTTTTGCAGCGCGTCTTTGCGTTTTACTTGACTGAAGTCCAATCTGATGAGCTGAGTTTCATCACTAGAAATCTGCTATTGGACCTGGGGAAGGGTTCAATCAAAATGTTATGATGAAGATGACGTTGAAATGTGGTGTGTGGGTATGTGTGTATGAGTGTGTGTGGGTGTGTGTGTATGAGTGTGTGTGCGTGTGTGTGTGTATGTGTGTGTGTGTGAGAGAGAGAGAGAGAAAGAGAGAGGGAGAGCGAGAGAAATAGAGAGACAGAGACAGAAAGATAGAGAGAGTCAGCATTGGCCTGTGTGTGTCTTTGTGTTTGTGTGTCTGAATGTAAATTTGTGTGTGAGAGAAAAAGTTTATAAGTGTGTGTGTGCGTCTTTGTGTGTGTGTGTGTGTGTGTGTGTGTGTGTGTGTGTGTGTGTTGGTGTGAATGAAATATAAATGTGAACAACCAGACAAAGTGATGCAGACAGCAGATTTGGTCTACTCCAAGCTAATCATTCAGGGACATGATGCTGACCTGAGCTGGCCCTTCCATTCATACATTCTCATTAGCTGTCCTAATGATTCTAATTAGGGTGTGACATAACTTAAGAGAAAGACTGATCATTAGATTCTAGAATCCTGAGGAGGGGAGTCATGTTGTTTTTTAACGACCAAGCGAGCTACTATAATTTTATTTTTTTTTTCAAACTAAGGATACAAATCCCAGGAATG
>NC_045163.1:23446930-23514430 GCF_900700415.2 Clupea harengus | reverse complement strand
CAGTTGCCACTGGCCTTTGATCAGGCCGGGCCTCATTAGTGCTCTTATCTGCCTTAATTAGCTCCTGGGGTCAGGGCCGCTCAGCTGACCTGGGACGGGACGTGCTGCTCCGCGGCCCCCGACTCACTCTGCCGCTCTGATCTCCTCCGTGCAGCGACAGGACAAGGTCACGCAAGCACAGTCACACCATCGCCACTCTCTCCGCTGAGCCCAGTAAACCAGCGCTCAGGGACTCGAAGTGCAGACGGAGAGAGAGAGAGGGGGGAGAGAGAGAGAGAGAGAGAGAGAGAGAGAGAGAGAGAGAGTGTGAGTGTGAGTGTGTGTGTGTGTGTGTATTTGTGTGTGTAGCATTGACATCTTCAAAAGGATCACTTACTCGCGAAGGTGACTCGATCACACACACAGATTTATGTGTCATTGCTTTCGAAAGGTAAATCTGCTAAACGAAACGCTGATTACATCTGTGTTGCTTTATTATTAGACGCTCCGTGAACTTGTATTCCACACTGATTAAATGACCTCTTGTCAAGGCATGGGAAGCAGCGGACACATTAAGGCCCCGGGACACTCATCGGTGGTCAGTGTTTGACAGCGAACGCTGTGTCGAGTGCCTTTGCTTTTCCTTTCAGGCCAACAAAGTCAGCCGAGTGTCCTTTAAACGAGGACACAGCACTCGGCATTACACTGGAGGAATACGAGTGTGTATCTGAAACTAAGCAATTAATTCAAAGCACGGCTCCCACAGTTCAGCACAAACACACTTGCACCGGAGTAATGGCAGGCTAACTCACACAATTAATGAGGAGGATTAGGTCTTGAAAGAGGCCCCAGATGCTAGCTTGGAAGCACCGAAAAACACACACAATGTGAAATACCACCATGGCAATCTCCTTGAGCATTGTAGGACGGGGGGGTTGTGCCTTCATCCAGCGACAGTGGGTATGACTGAGGACGTCTTTGATTTGATTCCCCTGTGGATAGTGCTAATGTTGGCAGTTTTGTCTACAATGTGAGTGGATAAAGGCAAATTCACTCAAGTGAATGTTATAACTGAGTTATTGCAATTTCACAATCTGCAGATCAACGAAAGTAACTGGGGAGGACTAGCCTGGCTAGCCTGGCACAGGCTATGTAGCGACATACTGCCAGTAGCTACTCCTTCCTGAAGAAAAACTGGGTGAAGTGTGTTTGTGTGCATCTGTCACCTTGCCGGATTCAGGAGTAAACTCTGCCTTATGACAGTGAATCAATAACAATCCGTTTCATTAACAGCTGACGACGTGGCGTGTTAAAAAAAAAACTGCAGTGTGAGTATACGTAAGGAGTTATTTGGGAAGTGCAGGTGGGAGGTGGAGTGTAAAATCAAGCGAGGACCCTCGATGTTGCTAATTCATTTACAGATTTAATTAGATGGATGGAGCCCCCTTGCAGTTATTAAAACAGGGGGAGAAATGTTGCCAGCACCACAGCACTTTTTAATTACGGCTCCAGATCCCCGCTTGCTGACGTCTGGGGAACCGGTTAATTAAAATCCTCATTATTTTACTTTTAATTAGTTCCCCCCTCTTTTGTTTCCTCTCGCCATATGGCCATGTTTCGTGGTCAAATCAACTTAATTGAGCTAATTAAGCTGATCAGTTTAATTATTCAAAGCGTTCTGATTGGATGGAATTGCCAGCCTCCCCCCGCCACCCCACCCCTCTGTCTTTTTGATCACTACCCATAAAGCTCAGCATGTAATGTCTCTTTCCTGATTTCACTGGCGGCTACATCTCTTATCGCTGGATTGCATGTCTCTCCTGAAATAAATGCCCCAGATGATCCATCAACGATTTTTTTTTTTAATAATAGAGGCAACTGCATCTGATATTAATACAGGCCTTTTTGATTGACCCTTTTAAATGGACTGGGCCTTGGCAAGTCTGAACTCCCTGACTTGACTCCTGGCTAGTAGTACAGTCTGTATTCACCGGCGCAGCGCTGCCCCTTTGCTGGATGAGTGATGCCGTTAGCTGTGGTCATTAAGGCTCGTAAAGGGTCAGGCTCCTTGCGGCTTTGCTAATGAGTCACACTAATGAGGGCTTACTCATCCTCGTGGTTTGCCAAGAAACACCTCACACCTTACTCCCTTTTCCTCCCCTCATGCAGCCGACTCCTGGTTTTCATATTCCGCTTCTCTCATCATGATGGTTGACTGTGGAAAAACAAGTGAATTTAAAAAAAAAGTTATACTAACAGTCGTGTCGTGACCCTGGATCTTCACATAGTTGGTTGAATTGCTGATTCATTGAGGTTTAATGCTCTCTCTCTCTCTCTCTAGCTGGGTTTGAATAGGAAATCCTGAGTGGAGATGCTTGAAATTTGCATACAATCTTCCTAATCGAATAAGAAATCGATTTGCTAGAGTGGGGTTGCATTAACTCCCTATTCGCATAGAGTGTAATGCGACAAAGGTTGATGGAAATTCGAAATTCTAAATGGTTATTTGCATAAAATCGCATTTGTTGATATTTTATGACGTGTTTCCGTTTCAGTTGCCCTGACAACCTCAGGTTCTGAACCCACAGCTGTTCACAACTCCTCATGATTAGGAGAGTGTCCCTCTTTAATTTGTATAACACAACGGATGCAAACACGCACAGACTCGCATTTTCTTTTGCAGAATTTTCATAAATGTGCTTAAATTATGCGAATGAGTTGGATGGAAACCCAGCTTCCACCGCCCCCCCCCCTCTCTCTCTCACTCTCTCTCTCTCTCTCTTTCTCTCTCTTTCTCTCTCTCTCTCTCTCTCTCGCTCTCTCTCTCTCTCTCTCTCTCTCTCTCTCGCTCTCTCTCTCTCTCTCTCTCTCGCTCTCTCTTTCTCTCTCTCTCTCTCGCTCTCTCGCTCTCTCTCTCTCCACCCCCTCTGCAGTGAGCTGTTTGGCACCACCATCCTGCTCTCTCCATGCAAGAGCCAAACAGCTGTGGAGTTTTAAAGAGCTGGCGGCTGGAAAATTAAAAGAGAGGGGGAGAGGGGAAAAAAAGAGAACGAAATGAACAGCGAGACTGGCCAGTGCCCTGACACTGACAGCCTGCAGCGCTCAGCTGAATATTGAGGCCACAGGGCCAAGACCCCACAGGTGGATACTGGCAGAAGCTAAGGTGGGCCACTAGGTACGTCATTCGAAACCAGAACCGTCTTTGTTGCCTCTGCTGATTAATATCTTTGGACATATCTTCATAAGCCTCTTCACACAGAATTATGATGTGTCACAGCTGACTGACCATACTAAATATCCCTGTTTATAGACTTAGAAAGGGGTTCTTTGAACACCGTGGCCTTCAAACCATAGAAGCCAAAAGCTGCAATAAGACAGGTATCCCAGTGTTCACAAAAGGCCCTTTCAGTAGGAGGTCTATGGAGAACCTTTATGGGTTGCAACCAGGGTGGTTAGAGGTGGCCTTCTTGCTTTTTAAACTACATGCTCTGCGATAGTGTGACGAGCACAACGTCATGTCTCGTCTCCCGTGGTGCTCCTCAGTATGCGTGTGTGTGTGTGTGTGTGTGTGTGTGTGTGTGTGTGTGTGTGTGTGTGTGTGTGTGTGTGTGTGTGTGTGTGTGTGTGTGTGGGAGTGTATGTGTGTGTGTGTGTGTGTGTGGTAGTGGGGGGTTATTTTGGAGCCTCTGAGTCTTCAGATGGCCTACTGAGCAGCGTGACTGACTCCAGGCCCTCAGGCCCCTCACAGTCGGGGGGTGATGCCAACTGGGGGTGCGGGGTGCGCTGATGGGGCCGCTGTCATCTGGTAAAAATATCGCTGCACTTTATTCCCCGCATCTATTTTCTTTCCCGTTCTCCTATAGCTTCACACGATACGAGGTGAAAAAACAATGCAATTACACCAATTTGCATGTGTTAATTTGATTAAGTAGTGAAATGAGAGGTAGGGGGATTGGCAGAAATTGCACTGAGAGAGGAGGGTGTATAGAACTAAGAGCACCTGGAAACTTTTCTACGCTCGCACAGAGCTGGCAAAGACACACAGCGCTGGCTCGGTTATGAGATGCGCTAATTGGTTTTTGAATATGTCGAGCTAATTAGTTATACGCAGTTGAGGCTTGATTGGCTTGAATGCAAAGCGAAAGTTGAGCTACCCTGGGATTTGGAGAGCCAACCCCCTGCACTTATCAAGATATGGATATAATTGCAATTAGGAGCATTTGCATACGTTAATGAATTTGTCTGCTTTTTGTTTTTTCTTTTGCGCAATCACTGGATTCGAATAAATAATCGCTCCCATGTCAGGCCATCAATGGGGTGTGCAGGAACCTTAAACCCTGCAATGGTGACACGAGATATTTGTCAATGAGAAATAAAGCAGGCTACATTTACATGCAGAGTTCATCATAGAGATGGGACAAATTAATGTACACTCTAGTAAACGCATCTTACAAATGAAGATGTGGTTGTGAAGAGATGCAGAGGAGTATTTCTACCTTCAGGTTTTTACTGAGTCTTTTTCTATGAGTGCATCCTGGCATGGACCTTGATAAGTGTTTGATCTTTTATCTTGACTGATAATAAAGAGCCCTCGAGATAACAATGATGGATTTTTCTAGAGATAAAATTGTTTTGAAGTGATTGAATGCAAATGCTTTAACTGCTGCATGCAGTTCATTAGCTACTTGAGGATTAGCAAACTTTATAATCTGAAGCAAAAACTTATTTTAAACAATCATGTTCGTTTACTAATGGCCTGATTTGGGAGAGGGGTTGGATCTTAAAGGACGTTTTTTTTAACAGCAGTATCTGAATCACTCTCCACGGGCCACTCTACTCACTGCTCACGCTTTTACCTCTCCTGATAAGAGGGTGTTAGCTTAGCATCCCCTCCCTTAAAAAAAACTAAAAATGTGGTCCAGTAGTTGTTGTAAAGATTGATTGGGCGAAAAAAAAGAAGAATTTCAATGGCTAATTAAATAAGCACAGGTCCAGAATGGTTTAATGCCAAAAAATCCATTAAAAACACCAGCAATTACACCACACAGATGCTTCCGGAAACCTGAGAAAGCACGACAGAGGTGAGCTGATGAGGGCTTTAGAAACAGCCAGACCCCGTTCATTTAGCAGGGACCGCACAGTAAACAACTGTGTACGTTCGGGCTGCCGAGGCTGGAGAAAGCAGGCCCTCCCTTTTTAATTAGCCCCAGCTCCAGATTAGGCCACGTCAGAGGGGCTGAGCAGCCCTGGAAGGCCAGCCTCCCCTCCAGCCTGCCTCCCCTTCAGCGCCCGGCACTTTAATTGCTTCCCTTAATGGCCAGGGCTCAAGTGTTTGAATTCCATTCCTGAGGGTAATTGGCCATGCTTTTCAGAGCCAAAATCTACCCTATATTTTCAGCGGCGGGGCTATTTGTTACACACTGCTACACACACTCACACACACACACACACACACACACACAGTGTACATATCAACTTAATCAAACAAAGACTAATTGTCGTCAGATATACTGATATTTTATTACAAATACCACAGGAGAGATGATTATAGTCATTTAATAATAAGTACTTTTTTCCTATATAGATATTTGATATAGAATGTACCCCTGCCTGTAGAACTGAGCACACACAATGACAAATGTCTTGCCATAGAACACAAGGAACAATATTACATAACTATGTACATGTTTCTCTCTCGTCCCAAACCCGCTGTTCTCTTTTGATCAGTTTGAATCAGTGTGATCCTCAACTTACACTTACACGACAGAAACAAAAAAAAAAAAAAAAACCTTCTCTAATGCAAATGAACGTACTTGCACTTTAAGCAGAACTGCACAAGAGGTTGAATTATGCGCTCTTCAAATGATTCAGTGTTTTGAGGACGATAACCCTCAGAAGAACCCTCAACATATAAAAGTTTAAACGGTAACATCTAGGTGAAAGGCCAAAAGAAATCTTGGAATTCAAAATGGCACATCTGCGTATTCGGAAAACAACAATCTGGGCGTGTCAAATGCATTTTAAGGACTAGGCAGAGCAGAGGACCCCTTTTCAAGAACAAACAGGAAACTCCCCCCCCCCCCTTGCACCAGTGTCCCTCAACATGAATAAAGTCATTTCATCTGTGCTGCGCAACGCACCAGCATCAACACATTAGCCAGACTCTGTGTCGCAGCTCAGATCACCTCTTCCGAACGAACTCGACACACAGCCACACTGCATTCCGTGTGTGTTCCCAGCATTCTACATTGAGATTCCCGTGTCAGCTCTCTGGCAAGGCAGAGTCCAGAGGGAGGTGGGTCCTTCGCATCGTAGAGGCCCGTTTTCTTCGACACCACACATTTCCTACGGAGCCCCAGCATAAACAGCCACTCGCCGCCAACGACGTCGTCGTCAGTGAGGTCGACATCCACTTCTACGTCATTGCAGTCTGTCTGACGTCAACATTAGTGTTCTCCTCATCATCTCTAGTCATCGAAGCGTCTGTCGGGTGAGTACTTTGAAGCTGATGGAGCTGACGATGGCTTCTTCCACACTCACAGACAGAGCAGAGCTGTCAGGGAGAGGCTGGGGCTTTGGGAATGGCATGGACCAGACCATGGAAGGAGTAGTGGAGGAGAAATAGAGGGAGAGAAAGGAGAGAGAAAGAGAGAGGGGTTAGAGGGAGAGAGAAAGAGAGAGAGAGAGAGAGAGAAGAAGAAAGGTTGAGGAAAAGGCACTTCCTGTTTTTCTCGCCTCAGCACACCTGCATGGAAGAGAGCGGTAGAGGTTGAGTCACAAAACAAAACATTTTGAAAAAATAAGATGAGATAAATTAAGATACAATGTGTTCATAAATGATCAACACTACTTGGACCATTTGCATTCTGTAGACCAGCGGTGTCTATGGCGATTGTTAAGAGCATCTTAATAAGGGAGTGATCTAATCGAAAGGTCAAAAACAACTGCCTGAAAAAATGTCCAACGTCAAATTAGAACTGTAGCCTCATTTACACATGAGAATGTGCTAAAACAGAGGTGGCATGACCACATTTGGAGCCCCGTCTCTCTCTCCTCTCACAGGTGCTGGCTGAGAGGGCTGGGTGTTCTAGTCATTATCGCCGTGCCGTGCGTTGGCTCCTCACCTTCTGGTCTGGTAGGAGGGTGTTGCTCTGCAGAGGGGCGAGGTGCGAGCTGAGGAGCGCTCCTCCTGGCCGGTCGTGCTCGCAGAAGATGGTGCCGTTGACGTAGTGGAAGCGGTCGCCTGGAACGAGGCGGTTCCTGCAGGTGGCACAGGTGAAGCACTGTGGGCCAAAGAGAGAGAGAGAGATCACTTATTATATATCCTACCCAAATGCTTTGTTGTTTACTGTAGAACGTTATGGTCATATAAATAAAGCTTCTTTTGAATTTGAATTTGAGAGAGAGAGAGAGAGAGAGAGAGAGAGGGAGAGGGAGAGGGAGAGGGAGAGGGAAAGGGAGAGAGAGAGAGACAGACATGGAGTGGGAGGAAAGGAGAAAGAGATTGATAGACAGATAGTGAGAGAGAGAGAGAAAGAGAGAGAGAGAGAGAGAGAGAGAGAGAGAGAGAGAGAGAGATACTGTAATGACATGCAGAAAAAAGAACACCATGGCTTCCTCATGGCCAATTTCCTCCTGATCTTTTGATCCCTTATCGGTAATGAATGCATGTAAATGAGGCCTGTGATGAGGACTAAATAAGCCTCTGCGGCGATCTCTCGTCTGTTCACTTCCTTGACATGTTGACAAAGCTGGGTATACAGAAATCTCTGATAATTGAGGTTTAACGAAGGCCGTCCCCAGAGTGCTAAAATTAGCCTATTAGTCTGTCTATGGTGTCCGATCATTCATCATCACCATGACATCCTGCTCAGTAAATAAGCCTTGTATGACTAGTGATTATCTGACTCCTTCATGGTGTCCAAAGAAGTACAGAAACTCATACCCACACCCATATATAGACATATGCACCAAGGACACTGGTCCGTTATCAGAACTGTAACCGCATTCTTTACCCTGGTGTTATTACTCATAACGCACTCTGACTACAATGATGGGAGTGCTGGCCATCTTGTGGCTCGTCCTCACCTTGAGGTGGTAAACATTCCCTTGTGCCCTCATGACCATCTCGCTGGCAGGGATGGACTGCCCGCACGCACTACATGCTCCGCTGTGACCGAAGAGCCTGGGGGTGGAAGATGGCACACGTTAGATAATGCGGATGTCTCAACACTACATTGCACTTTCACCACAGATTTGACATTGTGGCATCTGGCAGTCATTCTCTCCTATCCTGAATAACTTGAATGTCACACTGTAACAGGAAGTCACACTGTAACAGGAAGCATGCATTATCAGTGCATGGGTCCCATTGGAAAACATAATGATTAGAACACAATGCCAACCATTTTAACAATATGGACACACCATGAACACACTAGCAACGAAAAAATATAAATTTGAGCTCCACACTCAGTACATATAGTATAGTATATGTGCATGTTTATATGTACTATATTATAATCTTGTATAGTTTTACAATGTCTGACATTTTGACAGTTACAGTTAAAGGCACTTTCTGATATCAGTAGGGTTCATTAGTTGTGCAACTACCACAATGCATACAAAGAGTAAACAAAAAATAAACAACAAATAAGACAGACAACAAAGTTATGTTGAAGTTATGTGTCCCCAATCAAGGGTACCGATGTTGGGGAGCAGCCTAGTGTGGCGGCTCGATGTTTATCCGCACACAAGGTTACTGCTGGGCCTCCTGCGCAGAGCGCTGCTGTCCCCCAGCCCTTAGGGTGCTGCTGATAACATAATGTGAGGTGGCAGAGTAATTGGTGGCCGTGGAGGGGGGGTGCAGGAGGGCTGGAGGGGGTTACTGGGAACCTCTGATCCAGTCTGGGCTCCTAATTAGGGGCTCTTGACGAGCCCACTGCCAGGGTGTCGTTAAAGGCAATTTTGGGAGAATGCTAAAATGAGTTCAAGCCCCCTCTTTGATGACCTAAAAAAACATCTACACCCTCTTTTGTACATACTATCTCTCTCTATATTTCCCTCTCTCTCCACACATCCTCCCCCCCCCCCCCCCC
This sequence comes from Clupea harengus, assembly GCF_900700415.2. Classification (NCBI taxonomy): domain Eukaryota; kingdom Metazoa; phylum Chordata; class Actinopteri; order Clupeiformes; family Clupeidae; genus Clupea; species Clupea harengus. The sequence goes on along the minus strand of NC_045163.1, from coordinate 23,505,353 downwards.
CCCCCCCCCCCACAGTCCCCCATTCTCCTCGAACACCTGGCGTGCTAACAGTTACCCCTGCCACAGATATGTTTCTATGGGAGACTGCTTCCCCTCTTATTGCAAAGGCTTTATTGTGACACCCACCAGACTGGTTTGGCTGCTACCTCCTCCTTGCCTCATTTTCTTCCTCTCACGCTCTCTCTCTCTCTCTCTCTCTCTTTCTCTCTCTCTCGCTCTTTCTCTCCCTCCTTCCTTCCTCCCCCTTTCTCTGTCCCCTATCACTATCCCCGGCTCTGACTGCACGCAGTAATGAATTTTTGATCTTAATCCAAACAGTAATTTAATAAGAGACGCCAGAGAGGAACCCTGTTCTCCCTAATTAATGTGCTCTCCTTTTATCAGACTTCAGGCTCCGTGGTGTGCCATTTGGCAATGAAGCCTTGCCCTTTTGATTAACTGTTTTATATACACATATAAATATATATATATATATATATGTACTACAAAGTGCACATACAGTATGTAATTGCAAAGGTGTACACACTCAAGCACACACTCACACTCACACACACACACACACACACTCACACACACACCAAGCACTGTGATGTTTCAAGATGCATACCATGTTTATGTTTTCCTTTCTAATTAAAATGTTAAGATAACCTTATGTGCCCAGAAAGTAGTTTCTTCTGTTTGAAAGATATTTGAGCTCAACAGCCAATCAAATTACACCCCTCCCTTCTGTGCTGCTGAAGCACCATGTTGATTGGCTGGGATTGTTTATGGCTCGGCCCGAGCCACTATGTTTGTTTCCTATTAACAGAACCAGGACTGTGCATGAACACCAGGAGTTTTTTTAAGCAATTCTCTGAATTTGACAAAAAATGTATGGGATTAGAATTGCGGACTGTCCCTTTAAGTACAACTGCTCCCATTCCCTCCTTTCAATTAAAACGGATCTGTTATATTTTATTCAGATCATTAATGATAATTAAAGCAGATCTAACTTGTATGCTGTCAATGTGTCTACTGAATATCGTCTTTGTAAATGCTCTCTTTGCAAGGGTTAACCAGCAGCATTCACATTCTGATGGGTGCGGCTCGAGTACTGGCACAAGCCTGTTGAAGCATTAAGATCAAATTTGAATTTATTTGAGCCACATTTTCCAGACTGTGGCCACACCTGTTCAGATTTTTACATAATTAAAAAAATATATATGTATGTGACCTCATCAGCTTAATGTCAGTAACATCATCCACTGCAATCAATCCATCAAAAATCTCATTTAGAATCCAATGTCTTCTGATGTCATTTCAAAAAGACTCCTGTAGACTCCCGTGTTTCACTAGTCCAGTGTGTTAGGTCATGTCTGTTGTAGGGAGCTCTTTGTTTATTTCCCGCCATGTTTGTGTCTTGTTTATTATGACTGGGCGCTCTACAAAGGGGCCCGTGTTCCTTGACTGTTGCCAGGGCTAGGAGTGCTCTCGGGCGTTCTTGACTTGCGTGATTTCCAGGCCCTTTCTGAGATGGGCCCTCCTGTTTGCTCTGGATGAGCGGCTAAGCTCCTGGCAGTGCCCGCGCATGCACAGGCACAATCCCGGGCCTGTATGAGAGTGCCAGCCTCTCAGACACACCCGCTGCCAGGGCCAGACTTGGCACAGGCGGGCAGAGTGGAACCTGCACTCTATGCACGCCAACGGACGCCAACACACACACACACACACACACACACACACACACACACACACACACACACACACACACATAGCCTCCAGCAGATCTCTATGATTAGAGCCGCAGGCCTCTGATCTGCAGTGGTCTGATCTAGTTCATGTGCCCTCGGAGGCTCGAGGAAACGTGTGAAGCAGTGGGTGTGTGGTTGGCCAGGAGATGAAAATCATCAATAGCAGACCAAAGGTTGGTCAAAATTACGCCTGTCCTGAATTTCGACTGCATTAATCAGATCAACTCCGACAGCTACCAAGTCAGTCATTTTGCCTCTTACAGTGCATTGACAACATTAATTCATTAGACAATTATCAATAAAGGTCAGCTACATTGGGCTACATTATTTCCTAAAACCAATCCAACACAAAGTGGTACAACTGTGACACATTTCAGCCATCGGTGTTTGACACGGACAAAGCAGAACTGATTCCTACTCCTGGCAAAATAAATCCGCCCTCTCCCCTCCTCATCCCCATCCCTGCCCCTCTACCCCCCTCTCCCCTCCTCATCCCTGTCCCTGTCCCTCTAGCCCCCCTCTCCCCTCCTCATCCCTGCCCCTCTATCCCCCCTCTCCCCTCCTCATCCCTGACCCTCTACCCCCCCTCTCCCCTCCTCATCCCTGTCCCTGTCCCTCTAGCCCCCCTCTCTCCCCCTGGCCTCTGTACCTGATGTAATCATTCCGGCAGAGGATCATGCCTCCTTTGCTGTAGCAGGTGGTGCCGATTTCCCCCAGCTGGGCCTGGCAGCAAGAGCACTTGAGGCAGCGCGTGTGCCAGTAGCGCTCCATGGAGAAGAGCAGGAAGCGGTCGGCGATGCGGCCGCCGCAGCCGGCGCACGAGCGCTGCGCTGAGCCGCCCCCGGTCACGGACACGGACGAGGACTCCACCCGGCTGTTCACCATGGTAGACCTGAAGGAGGGGCTGGGGTGGGTGAAGGAGAAGGGAGGGGGGGGGGGGGGAAGAGAGAGAGAGGAGAGAGGAGAAATTAAAGCCAGCAGATGAGTGACACGACACGACCACAACGTGACAGGAAACACTGCTACACTGTCAACCGTAAGGACGGCGCAACACAATTCTGCTTCACGACTTGGCAGTGGGTTCGTCCAGTGCCTGCGTGTGCTAATAAGAGGCACACAGATGTCCACAGAGCTCCACACCCTTCTCTGAGGTGATCCTAAAGACCGGACAGCTAAGCTGTCTCAGCTGTGACCCCCTCCACTCTCATCCCTGATTAACAGGACCGATCGAGGCATCGGCACGGCGACCCGGCCGCGTGGCCAGGAGTTGGCATGGTTAATACATCCGACTGACAGGAAATGGGTCCCTGTTCCCTTCCTGTGAGCCCTGGCACAGTCACCCTCCAGAGGGCCTGGATGACCCCTGAATGAAAAGAGTGCTCTTAAATTAGGAGAGGAATATAAAGGAAGCCTTTTTTTTTTTCTCCCTAGAAAACAAAATGTCTGCCCTTAGGCAGCCGGGCCGTCTTTGAGGTCTCTGTCCTTTGACGACGGCTGCGGTCTGACAACAACAGGGCTCCTTATGCTGTTGAGCTGAGGTTAGGCCCGGTCTGGTCTGGGCAGCGGGAGGTTAAAGATAGGTTAGAAAAAGTGGTTGGTTCTTGGGAGGCTGCGGAGCTGTTAGGGAAAGGTTTCAAGGGGAAGTCTGTGCAAGGCAACCAATCCCTGAAGTACGGCTTAATACATTTACAATGAACGTTCACAGATGTTTCACAATAACGGTCATTTAAATGCATTGCCTTAATCCAGACAGAGGGCCATATATCTGGTCAAGTTTAGAGATAAAATACTAAAACAAAACCACCAAGATCTTGCAGGAATCAGCAACTTACATGATTGACACTAAATCCCATATAAGACTCATGCTCTGGGCAATATTATGAGAAACAGATCACCGACATTGTTCAATAAAAAAAACCCTTCCATCCATCATTATATTATCAAGCCATTTCCCTCACAATTCCCTCCATTTTTCCAATGCAGATTTAAATTGATTTCATGCACACCTGGAGATAATATAGTTTTGGAATTGCCTTAACTCAAACCATCACAGACAGAACTCTGCAGCGTGTCGGCTACACAGTCCACCAGGGGTGGGTCGTGACACACGCCGTAGTCGTCAATAACCACACAAATAAAACACAGGCTGATACGATTTCCTAAATTAACTGAAGTCTCCAGATCGGTTCGTCGGCGCATCCAATTTGAGCTGAAGTATGTCTCCTTTCGCACGGTCCACGGGCCCATAACATGCCGTTGCGGCATTTGAGAGAGTGCACGGCCCCCGCTTTTCTCCGCGGCATCGACACCTGGGTCCAATCATGGCGCGGAGCTCTGTCACAGGAGCCCGGCCCGGAGCCCAGCGACCCCCACTCCTCCTGGCGGGGGGTCGGAATTGGGAATGAGAAGACCTGCTCCTCTCGGGCTGAAGAGCCTTCCAGCCCCAGAAATGCACAACTGACAAGCGCTGACAAAGAAAGACAGACACATATACACACATGCACACACACACACACACACACACACACACTCAGACAGGCATACTAACACACACATATGCACAGATATATACACGCATACACACAGAGGCATTATCTCTCTCTCTCACACACACACACACACACACATGCTTACGTACACACAATCTTGGCATTCATTTTGATGCAGGCAAACAGATACCACGGGTTCATCTGTGCACAGAACATCTGTCGCGGTGATTGATGAATACAGTATTTTCCAAATTACAGTCTTTCTCGACGTCGCTCAAAAACCACCAGGCCAAGCCTCCTCCGCGGAGCAGAACATTCCAAAACCAGGCCAAGCCCATGGAAAAGGAAAAAGAAAAGCGAGGCTATGCAGAGCGACCTTAAATAAAAAGAAAAAGAAAGGTATTGTACAGCGCAAAAACAAGAGAGAAAAAGAGAGGAACTTCGCATGATGCGTGTTGGATGTGGACAACGGTCGTCTCTAGGATGCTATCGCATGTTACTTCCTCTCTCTGTTCTGCCTCCATGATCAGTGCGGAACAGACAGAAGATGCCAGGGGCAGGTCAAAGGTCATCCCTGAGTCGCTCTGATTGGAAGGGGTCGAGCAGAGGTCAGCCGAGGTGACTTCAGTCACAGGAAAGCAGCATGACCAGCTCCTGGAGGCCGGCTTCCGAGACCCGGACCTTTCTTCTGTGCGCACTTAAGATACCAGCTGGCAGCATCCTTTCCCACGCCCAGGGAAAAAGGTCCCACATAAGTCTCGGGGCAGCACCATTTCAAACCAGTTCAAAAATGTGGACGTGGCCCGGCCAAATAAAAAAAACTGGCACGACAACAGTCCCCCTGCACAGACTGCGCCAGTCAAGCACCGCTGTAACCTAAGATGAGCTGACGTGATAGCAAGTGGCCACTAAACACATGCAATAACAAATGCCTAATGTGGGACAGACCTTGAATGTGGAGAATAGCCATCAGTCAACACTAAGCAATATCATAACTATAACCCTCTGAGCCGACTCCCTCCGCACGCAGTTTGTTTTCTGTGGTGCGGGCCAGATTCCTCTGGCTGTAAAGTGCTGGTGTGAAATCTACTCACTTACCTCAAAACATCAGCACCTCCAGCCCTCTTACTGCTGGGGAAATTTAAGAATTTCTATTTCACAAGACAGGAAAAACGGAGAGGAGGAATGTCATACTTCAGCTCGCCCGGGAGCCCAGGCCAAGACCGACGGCAAACAATGTGGCACAGAACTGGAACAGCAAACTCTCCGACATGTTTTGAGTGACACAACACAACCACTTTGAGTTAAGAAACGCATGTCAAGAAATGTGCCTGGAATTCTGGTAACTTGCTGGTTTGACCAGCTTACTAGCCCTGGGATCAGAAGTTACAATGTCATGGCTGGTGAGGAGGGGGTGTTAGTGAGGAGGGGGGGGGGGCTTCTTCCATACTCTTGCATTTCCAGTTTTGTGCAGCAACCCAGGCTCTATGTACAAACCTTCTCCAGTGCAAATGTCAACCTTACTGTCGAGGCAGACAAATAGACACATGACCAAACCCCTGCAGCCTGATGCACTGTGCAAGTGTCAAACAGCAACACCTTCTCTTAACACCGCTGCACTTTCACTTTACACCTGCGACGCAATGAACGCCGCCACGCTCAAGGAGATGCCAAATTACTTCACTCCCGCTAATCTCATAAAAATGCAAATCCCACTTTTTAATCATCTTTCTTTTCTCCCCCCCTTTTTTGCAGCAGACCTGATAGCAAGAAACAATAGTGCCGAATGGGACCCTGAGGGAATCTCACACGCTTTTTGAGGCACCGTAAAAAAAAAAGAAGAGAGACAAGAACAATGACATTATCCACCACACAACTTAGGTAAGCTTATTCCCATTTCAAAGCTCTCTGGCAACCACTGTTTTTTTTTTTTTTTTAAAGACCATGAGAGCCAATTGCTCCCTCTTATCGCTTCATAACAGACTTTTTTTTTGCATGAATTCATGTTTTTGTTTTTGTTTTATGTCTTGCTGCACTTTTTTTGCCTAACCCCATTAAAACAAGCGTGGAATTCTGCTCTCACAAGAATATATTGCAAAATGCAAGATGCCTGAGAGAAGCACCCTCATGCAACTGCATATGCAAGTCAAGAAGCAGTTGGATAACACTCCCTGAATGACTTTAAAAAAAAGGAGGCCCCCCTTTAACTTGTGAAGTTGTAGGGTTTTGGATGATGAGGGGTTGCTGCACATTTCAAAACAATTACATCCAGAACAATAGGCAGAGAGGACGGGGGGAGGGATGGGGGTTGGTTCCACTCTGCTAACGGGCTGATTGATGAAATAAAGACCAAAACCAGAAGCTAATGAGGAGAAACACAACACCACATGCCTGTCCGCAAACAGACTGATTGATTGGGCACGGTATCAGGTTGGTGGTGCTAATGATGGTTTAACCCTAAGGTACAAATCACATTTCACCAAGGTTCACACAGAACCAAGTGGCAGTATATGGAGATGTTTACTCTTAAATGAAGGGTCTTATATGTGTAAGTCACAGCTGTTATAGTGTTAACAGTGTTAGGCCACATGACTCCACTGCCTTATTTGCTGAATGATTCAGTGCAAGCTACTATAAGATTCACAGAAAGCTGTTCGGAGCTATTAGGAAGTCTTCTAACATTGTTTAAGGTAAGCTACCTTCACAGTGAAACTTCCACCAAATCCACTGACAAAAGTTCTAGAGGGACTAGGCAAAAAAACAATGTGTCAAAATATGAGGAGCCTGCCCCCTACTTTGAATAAATAAATAACCCTGAGCGCAGAAGCCAGTGGAAGTGGTTCGTAATTAAAATAAATAAGCACGACTGCACCGTTAACAGCCACTATAAATAGTAGCAACGCCAGTGAGCAATGACCAAACCCGGTTGGCACCCAGGCAGATTAGCAATATATCCTTCTCTTTTAATAATGCGCTCAGGGGCCATAACTACACGCATCGCCGTTTCATTAAAACAGGTCTCATTTTAATTAACACTCCGGCGTACAACTCCCTATTGTGAAAATTCTCCCCTGCAGCAGAGAAGCGATAAGCAAAACGAACTTTTCTCCTTTTTACGGTTAAATAAAAAGACTGTAGAGGTTAATTTATACTGAATATTAATAAGCCCAGGGATTCCGACAACTAACAAGGTGTGGACCTGCCTTGACATGCCGTGCTGTGTGAAACATTATCCCGGTAGGCTATAACTATATCAGGTTTGCTCGGGTTTAGTCATTGCATTCATGGTTGACATTTGATTGCCAGGAAATACGGATTAATAACAGACGTGATCTCAGACACTCACCTTGGAGGGAGTTTCTTCTCTGAAGTTACTGAGGTGTGGAAAAGACTACTGGACGCGCGCGTGTTTATGAAGGATTCCTTCTTCTAAATTGAAGTGAAGAATGCTTTTCCTCTAGCGAAAAAACACAACTTTTCAAAGTTCTTCAGTAATCCCACAGCAAAAAAGCAATATAGACTACTGCAATTAGAGTGACTTTTTCCTTTCTCTAAATACGGACATCATTTTTTTCCGCCAAAACTGTAATTTGACCAGTTTCTGTTTCTTTAAGGCAGACAGCACTACTACAGATCGATATACCTAATCTATGTTTTCGTAGTAGAGTGTCTATGCTGGTGGTCTTCTCGCTGCAAACGCAGACTGCCTGATAGTTCTGGCTTGCAGAGAACATGTTTTAAGTCACTCCTCTCATGACGTCGTAGAGACCCTCCAACCACTTACAATCAGGGGGTGTGGCACCTGACAGGATGATCGATGCTCCTGTGAAGAACTTTTGGTGCGTATTTGTGGCTGTAACTACAATCAGTGACACTGATCAACTCCATTCACATATGAAATGCGAAGTGGAATCGCTTGAAATTCGCATAAAATCTATAAGAAATTGATTCGCTAAAGGGGGTGGATTAACTCCTGATTCTGTATTCTGCAAACGGGTTTATTCGCATTAAATTGCCATCGTTGGGATTTAATTACGTGTTTCCGTTCAAATTGCCCTGACAACCTCAAATGTTCAGCCCACAGCTGTTCGCAACTCCGCCCTTGATAGATAGGGTGTCAATTTTTAATTCGCATAACACAGCGCTTAAAATATGCGAATGAGTTGAAACCCAGCTAAGGACTCCCACCCGTTCACTTCTTACAACAGCTCTTGTTCCATTTTTAGCACTATTTCCAAAGTGCACAGTAGGCTACAGCTGTGACCTGGTTTTACTCCGTCCATCCTCGTTATTCCATTTCTAAAACCTGACCTCGGGGTAAGTGATAAAAAACAAGATGAGCCCCATAGCGTGACAGAAGAAGTTCACACCGGGCATTTGCATCTTCCTCATGCACTTAATATTGGAAATAGGCTAAGATGTCCTCATTTTATGCTCACCTGTTCAGGCGTCACGTCGCGGACAATGTCAGAGGATACCATGAGCACTATGCTACTACGAATATAGGCATACTATTCTACGTGTTCTTGTGCAGGGTTTAAATGTCAAGGTGTAGTTTAAAGACTATGCTACTACGTTGTTTATAGGCTGTTGAGCAAAGGCATGGAAAGGCGGGAAGACGATAGCGCTCCCCAATTCTTCAAAGTAGCTTAGCTGTCGCATCGCTGATAAATTCAGGAGACTTGTGCTTAGCCCAGCTCCCAGTTAGTGCAATACCGTAGCACATGGATAAGCATATGAATTGGCCTGAAATTCAGTTTTCTGGTGTATAATATATGGGGTTAGAGAAGTGCGAAGTGGAGAAATTAATGTGTTTTTCTCGTCGGCCAGAGTCCATCGGATAGCAAATTGCTCTGAAGTAAAGTGATATGCGTTTACAACAATCACGTATTATGCATACAGAGAAAATGCAAAGAGTACTTCCTACATAAGGATACCCATATGTGAGTTCTACCTATGCATGTTGTGCGAGTGTTGTTTGCCACGAATGACATCTGGTGGAAGCGCGCAAGAAGTACCTTGTTGAAACGGGTTTGCCGTGTCTGTTTACACAGTGAAACAGTGTAATAAAGTTATGAAAGAATCCAATATATTTGATGATAAAACGATATTACTGTTCCATTGAAGCATACATTCTGTGTCTTTAATTGGACCGAGTATTTGATTTTGTTCCGAAATCATCGGAATTCTCCATAAAAGAATACAGTTTCCGCCTGACATGTCAGGAGCGTGCTCATGTCCCCACACTATCGGACCCTGTAATTGCCACCTGTCGGGAGCGCAGGTTATGCAGTGGTCACCGTGGTTCCTGCCACCATTACGCCATAACACCATTCTCATGGCTAACAATGGTGTTAGCTTCAAAGAGGAAGAAAGCCGTGTGTGATTATATTCAAATCGCGTGGTGCTTACAAAGGCCTCTGACACCTCCTCCCACACCCCCCTGGGGCTCCCTTGAAGGCTCATGGGGGGAGAACCCTGTTCCTGAGCCACGCAGGCCCTGTCCCCCCTCACTGTCCCATTGTTTCAGGGGAAATTGATACTTTTTTGCATGAGACAGTGAGGGGAAATGAACTGATGACATGCCACGACAAAGCTGACTGAGCAGTCAGGGAAAAGTGTGAAATCACCACTGGGAGGAGAGAGTGGAAGAAAGGAGCTATTTAAATGATACAATATTATTGCAGGATTAGCAAGTGGTGGCTGCTGTTTGGTTTGCGTGGGAAAGTTTGCCTTGCTCTAAATTAATAGGAATTAGTCAATGTGTTGTCAGCGTTAAAGTGGCATGGCACATAAAATGGTGGATGGGGACAAAGGAGTTGTGAACAGTACTTAAGATGTTCTAATGAGGCTAAAATGGGGGTTATAATGTATGTAGTGCTTGTAAATTAGCTGTAGTGTAATATATAGAACCTCTCACAGGCCAGAAGACATTTGGCTGACTGAGGAGAAGCATTTCCTGTCTGCTAAGGCAGACTCCACAGAGTAGGAATTTTAATTTCGTACATGGTCCACATGTTACAGAAACCTTCAAGCAGGGTAGGTCTGCAACGATGAGATTGAACCAGAGCCTTTAGGTCTGATAGGGTGGGACTGACACTGTGATAGAGAGAATAGACATTTGTAGCTGGACTGAAGATGTCTTGTGACTTAAATCAAATGAAGACAGGCAACTTTATTTTTGTATAGTTTTCTTCCTGGGTACTGAGTCCTACATCATTTCTTTTGGAAAATGGAAACGGGTTCTCAGCTGAATAAATATTAACTTCAAGAAAATAAAATGTTCCGCCATACAGGGTTATCTCAGGGACAATCCACGCACACAAGAGTAAGCTTATGTACAAATAATACTTGTCATGTCAGTGAGAAGGTGCTGGTGCAACATCCCTATGCGTTCACTTAGCAGCGTCATTAGAACAGTGGTTTGACCTTCTGTTTGTACTCTTCACTGTATCAGTTCGGTTGACATCGTTTATGTCTTCCTATGCTGCTTGATGAAAGGCCTTTATTTCACAGAAGTAATGTCTCGCTCTCTCTCTCCATAAAATAGAGCCTTGTAATATCAGCATCCCACCAGAAGAGGGCACTGTAACCTCTACATTTCTAACGATATGTAACTAGTTCCCAAGTAAAGACCCATCCTCATAAGTGACCGGCATGATGCGACTGGAATTTGGAGAAAAAAAGAAGCCAAATAAGCCACTCCTGAATCTGATGTCAAAGGTCAAAGGGCAAAGACCGAGTCCATAGCCTGAGTCATATACATATATATGTCTATGGCCTGAGTGGTGGAGAAACTCCAGGGTCATCTAGAGAGCAAAATAAAATGTTGCACCACAGGAGTGGCGATCACACGGTCTATCCAACAATCACACTTAAAATGCTAATGCAGCACATCCGCAGTCACAGATGCACACAGGATTTGATCAGTTTCTTCACACATTTATTTGAGTGTGGTTGGACATCGGTAGAGCACCACGCTAACCTGTAGGGTCATGTCATCGAAGTCAAAGGTCAAATCTCACATGGCCACACAATAAGAGTTCTTGATGGACTGTCACAAAGCCGAAGGCATAGAGCCATCACAGGTCTTGATCTAATCTTATAATGCAAATATAGGGCCCTTTTATTAATATATGCCATATGTGGAACTATGCCAGTATGCATGTGTGTGTGTGTGTTTTCTGCATGTATGTCTACATGGTGTGTGTGTGCGCACATACAGCATCTGTCAGTTTGCATCTGCATGTGTGTCATGTGTGTGTGTGTGTGTGTGTCCATCTCCTCACATCACCTGCTATCCCTCAGCATCCAGCACATTTCCTGCTCTTCCCCGTCACGGCCGTGCTGAAAGTCACAGCTGCCTGTGAGGCCAGACCTCACCTGGGCCTTCCTGTCTGTCTTCCCAGCCAACACACACACACACACACACACACACACACACACACACACGCAAGTGCAGCACTTGCCAGCGGAAAAATCATTATGGGGAGAAAAAGCACGCATGCACGCACACACACACACACAGAACTGTATACCCCCGACACACACACACACACACACACACACCTCCACCCTCTTCCTCTCCTTCCTATGACGCACGTAGTACACCTCCTGCTGCTGTGTGTGTTATGTGTCAATATGTCAGTGTGATTTCCAAATTAATATCATAACAGTTGCTAAAACCTCCAACAAGGTAATATACTGTAATACACAGCCAGTATTATGGTGCGACTAATGCAATGCCAGTAATGGCATCATATCCTTAAAGCAGTAGTTAGGAGTTTTGGTCGTAACCTAGCAATAACTACTGGAAAGGCATGCAAAAACCACACAAACACGAACGACAGCACAGTTGGCACCGATAAAAGGCTTGCTAGCATGCTAACTCATGTCTTTTGGCAATATAGTTGGCGATGTCGTGCTGTGAAAGCTTTTTTCACAAAGAACTGCGTAGTGCATAGCCTAGGTAGCTAGTTGGAAGACCAGCAAGGTTGGAAGGTGTATCCGTTCTTCACATCACCATATGCAATGAACATTGATTTAAAGATGATAACAGTACTAGTTTCTTATATTATTAAAATGCTTCAAAAAGTGGCAAGTGCATAGGCTACTGTCTCTTTAAATTGGGAAATCGGGATAGCAAACCATGCCTAAAGTCACATGGTTGACTTCCTAAGAACTTGTTTTTTAGCTCTCAAATGACAGCTTTAAATAAACTTTGGAGAATATGTCAGAGCATTTCCCGATGGCAAATCTCATCAACTACAAGGCTTACTTGGTATTCATAACATGCACAGATGCCAAATGAAATCTACATGGCATCCATACAGCATTGCCGAGCGATTGGATCAGACCACCTTCAGTGAGGGAGGGCTGTTCAGTGGCGATGCTCACAGTGGGTGGTGGTGGCGAGATCCTCTGTAAATGGAGGATGCCTTGAGAGTCCACTGTAAATGTTTTGACTACAAGAACTGTGAGCAGACCTTGGAGCTGTCCAAACATTCAAAGTTGAACGTGAGAGGACCGCATCCTCTTATGGACGTCTGAAATGGTGAAAGGAAGAACAATGAACCACTGAGGAGCAAAGTGATGGTGGCATGAGTGTGTGTACACACACCTCCGTAAGACCGGTCTAATGACAAACTGGAGACACAACCATAGTGAGTTTACTGGCATACAGTCGTGTGCCATACAGGTGAGTACTCCACACTGGTGTTTATGAGAAACATCTGAAGCACTGTAGTCAGAGTGCAGGGATCGAGTCATTCAGTCGAGCGTGAATGCAGAAGAGAAGAGAGCATTATGGGACGAGGGCCGCATCGAGCGGACGCCAGGGGTGGGCTGCGGTGCGGCGGTGTGGCGCTGCGGCCGTGATTTAATTTGTCTGTGATGCCGTGTGATATTTGAGAGGCAGCTGTGATGTTTGCCGTGCCCGCCTCGGCCTGGGGGGGATGGGTGCCAAGCTGCTGGGGCATGTAGGTGGGCACTGCGCCAAGGCCACCGTCCCACTCCTGGCCTCAGGGCATGGGGCTTCCGTGTGCCCTCCGTTACATCCTGTGGGGTTTCTGGCCGTGAAGCACTCGCCACAGTCAGCTGTGAGAGGAGGTTTCGGTACTACAGTCATATAAGATACGTAAACTGTCAATCACAATGGAATTTGTCGGCCTATTTTTTTGTATGTTTTATATGTGAGCTGGTAGTTATTATGTGTATTGTTCCTATCACGCATGCAAACACACACAAACACACATTCACACACCAGAAATGAAAATAAATCCACACTAACCACACTACTATGAATAATAATGTGTGACAAAAATGCCCGAGCAGTTCTAATGGAATTGTTTGTTTTACCATATGAAGTGTATTTTTTATATGGAATCCATTTGAATTCACTAAAATGTATTTTCATTTCCAAAAGAAGGAGACACATTTTCCTTTGAGTTATTTTTGTATTGATCAAAACAGAAACAAACTGATCAAAAGGTCAAAGGTCAAGGTAACAGACATCAAAATAGATTTTCCTTCATATAAAACATATAGTGTTGACAAACATGATGATGATTTGGTATAAACCTATATAAATATAAACAAATGCGCACCTCAATGAGGTGGTATTTACAAAGAGACACTCCACCATAAATGAAGTTTGTAAAAAAGCAATAATATCAGATAAACCTTTACATTCACTGTACAGCTACATAAATACATATTTACATTTTTTTTACAATAACATTGATGACTTCAGAATGTCAAAGTATGCTTCAGATACAATAAACAAACAAGTCAAATAACTTTATGACAAATAACTTATGATGTGGTCATGAATGTGAATAATCTCATGTATAAAAATATAAGCCACATATATTTGAATCTTGCCTGTCAGGTGTGACAGGAGGTCCATTGATAGGATTTATCAAAATTTTGCACGAAGGGCTTGTGAATGTGTCAACTTTCTATCCCACTAAGATATGCCCTCGGAGTAACATATATATCCGTCACTTGTACAATCTAGACAAAACAGAAAGTCTGAAAAAAAAAGAAATTGTCAAATTAGGACAACCATTGTCCACAGAAGTGTCCACTGAATAAACAATGTCTCTCCAGATAGATTGGGTTGGGAGCTGCTATTGTGTGTTTAGTCTGTGTGTTTATACGACTGACAAAATGGAGGATTCAGTGTGCCATCATCTTCTGTCAGTGTCCCAGCTTCTCTGTGCTTATAAATACATCCATTCACAGAGAGAAAGGTTCTACCGAAAAACAGCACTTGTTTGAGTTTACACCAGGGGAACTGGCCAGACACGTACGCTCTCTTTTTTTTTTCTGAGGGATTCAGAGTTTCATAAACATAAGATTAATGTTTAGCCATAGTCACGTCAGCTCCAGCCCCACAATGGAACAGAAGACATTCTCAGGGCTGAAGTATGTTTGGTATGATGGCCATTTCTATATGCCTCAGCTTGCAGAGCTATATGAGAAAAATAAGTTGTGACCCTGAAGACCTGCTGGCCCTTTAAGGCAGTAGTGCTGGGGAATAAGGCGAGAGTTTAGTGGGTGAAGGTGTGGATGTCATTGGGGACGTTGAGGGATTCTGGGAAGGAGGCCAGGCCGCGCCGCTCGCAGCTCTGGCTGCAGCTGCACCGCTGGATCCACATGACGTTGCGCGCAAAGTCTTTGCGCCCGTCCGCGCAGTGGAACTGCAGAACCACGGTGCGCGTCTGCGAGGGCTCGCAGCACCGGCCGTCGGAACAAGAACCACAGGAACGTGGCCGGTACCTCCGTGTGGTCGAGCAGCCGGAGAAGGAGATCTTCGTCGGCTTTCTAGGCCTCATAGTGCGCTGGCATTTCTTTCCTTTCTGTTGGAGACAGAGAGATCAAAACAGAGCTGGTTTAGACAAACTTTGTACTTATTGGTTGATAGAGGATGAATTTGAAGTAATCATTTGACAGTTTGTGGAAATATGTACTGTTATATTGTTGTCAGATATATCATAATGATATATACAGGATGTGTATGTGGCAAACGTTAGATGTGTACCTTAATAAGTGGCATGATATCATTGTCACACTGGCGAATCTGACAGAGACGTGTCTCCCTGGCCAGCCGACACTCTGGGTTGTCATTGGTTACCCGACTGGACACTCCCATCCCACAGCTGGCGGAGCAGGGAGACCAATCAGTGGTTTGCAGGAAGCACTTGGCTGGGAGGAGGGCGTGTGATTGGGTGGAGGAGATCCACTCTGAGGGGAAGGATTGGGGAGGAGAAAGAGAGAGAGAGACAGAATAGAACATTAATCACAAGACACACACACATATTTATTTTTGTGGTAATTTCATAGCACACACATATGTTTGAGAACACATGACATTGTAGCTCTCATTACATTTCAGAGCAGTAACAAAGTCATGCAGCTCAAACTCTCTACTAAAAAGATGCTTGCCCTTCATGTATTGTCAAGCTTTGGAGACAGATACATACATCATATACCTTACTATAAATGTGATTATTTTAAAATTCAGTGTAAATCTTTCAAAAGAAAGACTGAAGGTGCTTCTGTAGCTGTACCTTGCTCTGGAGCTCCAGCGGTGGAGTCCCAGGGGGTGGGGGCCACCAGCAGCTCGTTGCTGCCCAGATCGGGGTCCTGCGGCTGGGCAGGCTGCAGCTCGTCTGGCCTCCTGGCATCTTCCTCCTCGATGCGGTTGTCGTCGTCACAGACCCACTCCTCGCAGCAGTGGCCCGGCAGCCTGGCGAGACGAGGCCTGGAGCAGTGCCAGCCAGGCAGGGGCACGGCGTGCGGGCAGAGGGGCATGCAGCCCACCACGCCGTCCATGCAGCTGCACTGGTGCTCGCAGCTGGGCTGGAAGTCCTCGCCGTGCTGGTAAACGCGGCCATTCAGCTCACAGGGCCGTCCCTGGGCCTCAGCTAGTGGAGGATGAGATTAGATGAATGGGTTAAAATAAAAATGATAGAAGGATTTACATTCTCTGACTTAACACCACTGCCGGTACTATCAATACTGCTCCTTCTACTAATACTACTGCTGCAACTACTGCTACTGCTACTGCTACTACTACTACTACTAATAATAATAATTCACTAATCACTAAAAGAAAAACTTGACAGACACTTACCTCGACACAGACCACGATCAGGATCACCTCCAGCCCCTAGGTGGCAGTGCAGGCCTTTGATGTGATCACATGGTTCGCTCGTGCTGCAGTCCTGGTTATACTGCCTGGCACACACTTTACAGCAGCCGCAGCCGTCCAGCACGGAGCTGATGCCCGGCGGGCACGAGGGGGCAGGGGACGGGCAAGAGCACTTCTTAGGGCAACTGCAGTGCACCTGGGGGCAGAAGAGAAGGGTGGGGGGGACAACGTGTCATATGGAATCTGTCTTTTTATTCATAGTATTTTACTGTTTTTTAATTTTTTATTTATAGTATTATACTGTTTTTAAAAAAATTTATTTTCTATTTTCACTTAGACTCAGAAAAAAACATATGAAAAGTATATACAAGTGTATCCTTTAAGAGACCAGTAAAACTAAATGAGATATATTAGGCTATTGTAATATAGTGCGGGCACACACACACACACACACACACACACACACACACACACAAACACACACATTCACACAAAGACAGACAAATGTGACTGTGAAATGAATACATTTCCCACTGAGACTGGAGATCAGTATAGCAAATCTTAAAGATATCTTTGCCTGTTAGCAATTGTGATATCTCCAAAAACAAATGTTATTCAAACAAATCAAACAATGACACTAATATTATTAGTCTATGACTGAATTGAAAAGCCTTTCTTGGTTAAAATCATTAAAAATCTTAAAACATTCCATAAAGTCTTTCTTTGCTTTCTTACAATAAACGCACCTATAAAGTTCACCCCTCAATTCGCTACATATTTATGTTTTTGCAGAAAGCCCCCCGCCCCACCCCCTAATAAAAAAGAAAAGTATGTAAATGTGGAAAAGTCCACAAATCAAATCTTACCACAACTGCAGCCCAGGTTAGAAATACCAGTGTGAAGAGGCTCATATGTCCAGATGATATCCTTATGGAAAACATGACTTGGTGATCAGATGCTTTTTTCCTGTCTAAGAAAGAGTTTAAGTTCTTCAGCTTGTGAAGGGCTCAGTTAAAAGGAAGGCTTCCCTCCAGTGAGTTTATCCTCTCCGACTTCACTCTGTCTGTCAAGCACCGGAGTCAATCCAGGGGGACTCGTCTGCTCTGTTTGTCTGCCGTCTGCCAGTGCACTGCAGCTCTCACATCAGACGCTTTGTGCTGTCGGCTCCGCTCCGCTCCGCTCAGCTCAGCTCAGGGAAACTTCATTGAGAGAATCCCTCCGCCTCTCTCTCTCTTATAGCAGAGTCCAGACAACTGCGCTGTGACATCACACACACACACACACGCACACACACACACACACACACACACACACACGTTTACTCTCTTACCCTGCAAACTCCAGACAGCACAGCCAGACGAATGACGTTTCAGGCAAACAGTAGGGAGATGAGAAGAGAAGAGAGGAGAGGAGACAAATATTCCAGCGGAAGTTCTGGAGTTATGCATCCATGAATTGTGAATGGAGAGGTGAGTCAGGATCAGGATCAAAAAGGAGGAATGTGGTCCAGTTTTTAAAGCTCTACTAAGGTGATTCACACATTAGGATTCGGAAGTTGGGAAGTTGGGAGGGATTGTGAAAGGAGCTTCAGTTTAGTTCAGTTTTCCGATATCTGTCCCGAACATGACGTCTGAATAGCCGCAAACAATGACATACCATAACTTTGGTAAAACCTCCGTTTGGTGTTTCTCTAAACAAATCCGCTTTTTCATGTTCCAGGAATCAAGCCTCTCTTATTCACCTTCCCGCTTTCACCATTGATTAATTTCTCCTTCATCCTTCTTGATCATCAGTATTCACCCATTTCATTGTGTACCCCAACATACCAAACTGATTTGTACAGTGCATTCAAAAGACAAGTGTGTGTGTGTGTCCGTGTGTGCTAGTGTGTGTGTGTGTGTGTGTTTGTGTATGCGTGTGTGCCTGTGTGTGAGTGAGTGTGTATGCGTTTGTTTGTGTGTGTATGTGTGTGTGTGTGTGTGTGTGTGTGTGTGAGTGAGTGTGTATGCGTGTGTGTTTGTGTATGCGTCTGTGTGCCTGTGTGTGAGTGAGTGTGTATGCGTATGTGTGCGTGCGTGTGTATGTGTTTATGTGTGTGTGTGTGTGTGTGTGAGTGTAAATGTGTTTGTGCCTGTGCCCTGAGGAAGCTCTGACGCTCTGACAGCGCCCTGGCACGGCGTGTTATGAAACGACGGAAACCCAGTTTAACACGTCTCAGTCAGGAGAGCCATCTGAGCGGCCTCTGAGTGAGCCATACCTTTCACCGGCGCGGCAGACGGCCATGCCAGACTGGCCCCTTCCAGCGTAGCACTCTGGGACATCACACACACGTGGGACATAGCTGACGGGTCCGGGGCGGCCACGCTCCCCAGAGGGAGAGGGAGATGGAGGAGAGAGTGAGAGAGAGAGAAAGAGAGAGGAAGAGAGAGAGAGGAAGAGTGAGAGAGAGAAAGAGGAAGAGAGAGAGAGAGAGTGAGAGTGCTGTCATCCTTCCTGATTTATGACAACTGATTCGAATGGAAAGATCAACACTCCGTGAGACCGAATAGGGGTGACAGTAAGGAGCAGGGAAAAGAAGAGAGAGAGAGAGAGAGAGAGAGAGAGAGAGAGAGAGAGAGAGAGAGAGAGAGAGAGAGGAATAGAGAGAGAAGAAGAGAGAGAGAGAACCTGAATAGGGGTGACAGTGAAGAATATAGTTCAAAGAACGGCTGTTTTGGGCTCCTGTTTTTCCTGGATTATTTGGACATTTGTTCCAAAGTCATTATTCTTAAGTGGCTTACAGTACAAGGAGATGTTATTGCAGAGAACTGTTTGGACCCTTAACCAAGATGCATGTTTTGAAGACCATACTTTAGTCACCTTACTGAATCAAAGCATGTCATATTGATTGGCAAGGGCTGCATGTTTTGAAGACCATACTTTAGTCACCATACTGAATCAAAGCATGTCATATTGATTGGCAAGGGCTGCATGTTTTGAAGACCATACTTTAGTCACCATACTGAATCAAAGCATGTACTATTGATTGGCAAGGGGTTGATGGGGGAGAAAGCAGGCAGTATTCCTTGATGCACAATGCTGGGAAGAGGTCATGGAAAGGGGAAGACAAGGCCAAACATTTATTTTTTCATACGTTTATTAAGTACGGAGTACATGAGTCAGTGCTGCCAGCTGTTCCTAGATCATTAAATGTATTGAGGAGATGTCAACAAACACTGACATATCAGTTCAAATGTACAGACTCTGTGAATGTGGGAGTATGTTCACTGTATGGGATGTAGGAGCCCTTTTTGCAGCATACATTTCTGGGTAAAAACACTGAAAGCAAGGAGATCATCGTAATCCCGATGATATGATTTCCATCAAAACAGAAAAGCTTTGGGTGACAAGACAGACTGAGTCGTTTGGTGAGGAAACGTATCCCACGCAAAGTCCTGCTCAGATATTCAGCTCAGGAAAACACTTTGGTGTTTATGTAAGAAATGTTTGAAAATTGCAATAACGTTTAACAGGAAGCTCCTCATGAGGCATGTGTGTGTGTGTGTGTGTGTGTGCATTTGTGAGTGTGTGTGTGTGTGTACAGAAAGACTGCAGCTGTCCTTGTTGAGTTTGTAGGGGTTGAAATGTAGAGGCAATGAAAGTAAATGGAGAAAGAGACACACACACACACACACACACACACACACACACACACACACACACACACACACACACACACACACACACACACAGAGAAATGGATCTGATGTTTTCTCCTACAAAGATGTCAGGCCTCTGTTTGAAGGTGAGGCTGTTCAGCTGGGAACCTGTCTGTATATTTATAGCATTTGCATTTAACATTACCAGAGGAAACACACAGACACACACATTCTTGGACCGGAGAGTTTACCCCCAGGGATGGAAAAAGTCTCACCACAGATGCCAAAATTAACTTCTCAAATATGTACCCTCATTGAAATGCCTTGAAAAAAAACGAAACACAGACACGTCCTTTCTACCAACGACAGCTCACTTTTATGATATTGTTCAGAGAGCTCCTGGTGTGGAAAATATGCTCGGACTGAGCCAACACAACCAAATAAACCTTTCTTCACATAATGAGCAAAGATGTAAGGAATCCTAGGCGCTGTTTAGAACCACACCAGGAGATACCAGAGATACCAGTGGAATATTACAGTTGGGAAAATGAAGTCTTCTCAAAAGTATAATGTTTTGATATTTGCGAAGCTAAATATAAAGTGCTTGCTATTAAAAGAAATGATTTTTTTTTCTCTTTTAAAGATATGCTTCCTGGTGTGGAGGCTTGGGTATGTCACCACTGTCAGTAGACTCAACAGGAACTCAAACAAATCCAGGGCAAATGCGTGCCGGTGCTCTTAACTCCTGTGTGTCAGAACTATGAGTACAACATGTTCATATGTCAGAAATAGGTCAGGAGTATATTTACAGGGGCATGTGAATAAATAAGGGTTTATGTCAGTGGACGTGTGTGTGTGTTTGTGTCTTCACATGTGTGAGACAGTGAGTGTATATATGTGTGTGTGTGTGTGTGTGTGTGCCTTCACATGTCTGCAACAACAACTATGTGTGTATGTTGTGTGTGTGTGTGTGTGTGTGTGTGCACACGTGTGTGTGTGTGTGTGTGTGTGCACACGTGTGTGTGTATGTGTGTGTGTGTGTGTGTATTAGCATTGGAAGGTATGTGTGCATTCTCGTCCTTAGGATGGTGCAGAGGCTCAGGTGCTGTCCGGCCTACACAAGGAGGTCCTGTATTCACACTCAAACCCCCCCCCCCCCCCCCCCCCCCCCCCACCACCATCACCCCCACCCCCACCCCCACCCCCACCCCTGACAGGGCGATGCATCATGACCGTCCCCTGTCTGAGGAGCTATTTGCTTTACCCCGGCTGCTCCTGCACGCCATCACACGTCTCCCTGCAGTAGATTTACCACCCGCACGCTTTAAAGACACTAAAACGCTGCGTTTTCACTCCTCTGACACGAGGTGTTTATGTTGACACACTGACACAGGGACAGGTCGCTGTCGCATACAAAGCCATAATAGAATTGCACCAGATGTGCGCACCACACTTGGGTGGACCAATTTTGCAACTTGCGCAACTGTGTAACGGAATGAAATTCTAAGTAAAAGTCTGACGGGTTATTTCTGAAGAACAGGAAATCACTCCCAGATCCCAGCGTGTCCATACCGCATGATCGAAAACTTTGATAAAACAAAATTCTCAGTGAAAACCACAGGGAGAAATACAACTACATGTCTCATACAACCACCCATTCTGTTTTGTGGTCTAATATCAATGGTCCTATTATGGGTATTAAAGGTACAGGCCCGTTTTTCGCCCGCGGGGGTGGACATCTGTATGGATTCCATACAGTGGAACAAGGAGGCCTCTACAGCCCTGCATAACAGGGTCAGAAGGTCTCCAGGTGGAAGCACAATGAGCCTCATTTAGACTTATCATCATGGAGCATTGTGGGACACGGCGACTGGGCGTAAGGGAGGGGGGGGGGGGGGGGGGGGAGTGGTTGGGGAGACGGCTGGTCGTTTGCATGCCTTCACCATGTTTAATGGAAGTGATGACAGAGGAGCCAGCACCCTCCCTGTACTTCTCTCTGTCTTCAGCAAAACCTCAAGACCTCATCTGTCAGGCCAGGTGTACTCCGGGCTGAGACCTGTAACACCCAAAACATCTGAGCCGAACTTCATAGGAGTCTGCGCTAATGCAACTCATGTGAGACATCTGCTTGGGATCTCTAAGTCTGGCATAAGTCCCCATGTCTCCATATTCCTGGAATCGGTTGCTCACGTGGGTTCATAGAGGACAGAAACCGCATTTCTTCATGGATTTACTCATCTTACCCAAGAACAAGGAAATGGAGGCAAATATCAACAGCAACAAACAGAAATGATCCTAATAGGCCTATTACAAATGCCACCGTTTTGCTACTATGATGCTGATAAAGCTTCTATATGCAATCCCATGCTTGTTGTAGTTTTCAGACATGGAACAGCACATACAAAAAACTGTGAGGTGAAGGAAGTGCCACAGAAGTATCAAAGAGCTCATGGTGGCGAGGTGTCCGGTGCAGTCAGCCAAAAGGAGATGGGGGTATCTTAGACCCATATTCAACTCATTACAAGGGAAAAGGGACTCCAGGGCATTAGAAGTGGGGAAATGGCTGGCACGGGCACAGACTTCATCTCAGGTCTCACGGAAGTGCAACGCAACTCGGTACAGACGTGGCGGATCACAATAGTCCGGTCTGGTTGACACAGAATGCAGACAACACAACAACACAAACACAGAGAGGTGTGCCACAGGTTTACAAATAAGAAACCAGGAGGAAACCAGTCTTTTCAAATCATGGACTGAGTTACACACACACACCCACCACCTCACAAATATGCACAAACACACACACACACACACACACACACACACACATACACACCCACCACCTCACAAATATGCACAAACACACACACACACACACACACACACACCCACCACCTCACAAATATGCACAAACACACACTTAATTGCTGTTGCACAAATGCAAAGACACACACAGACACATACACACTCACTGTCTCACACACACACACACACACACACACACACACACACACAGGTGATTAACCACAGTGTAACCCAATTAGAACTAGTAAACATACTTATGGTCTGTTAAAAAAATCATCCAAACTACCACCAGACTTTGATGTATCTATCAAGCTCAAACTGACATCAAAGTGCCTATGAATTTAGAAGGGATCAAAGTCAGAGAATATGGACCTGTTCCTCTGATGGGTGAGTTTGCTAGCACGGGTACACACAAGAAGCTGGCATGGAGGAGAGAGGGGCAATGGTGGGCACCAACCCTCTTGTTTGTTTGCCATGCCACGAAGGGCCCGGAGCCCTGCCCGCGCCGAGCACAGAGGCAAGCTTGTCCGGCGAGGTGACTGGAATTACAGTAAAAAGCGGCAGTTTGTTGATGCTCGCGTCCACTTTTCCTTGAGGTCATGCTCCCCTCAAAGGCGTCTTTGTGGCGCGCGATTTCTCGCCGGCGGGAGAACGCATCTTTCACTGGCCCTATAGAGTGGGAGTGTGGGCGCGACGCATGCGTGTTACAGGATCATAGCCGGCCGCTGCCAACGTAGACCTGTGGTGTGTGAATGACATCATGCCTGACAGCATCGTGCTGCTAACTGCCCTGTAAATGCCGTCACCTCTTTCTCGTGTCAGCTTTGCCACTTGAGGGAGGAGAGGAGGACCTCTGTCTTGGGCACACGGCGTACTGTACGCGTTATTACTAATAACGGACGCACCGGTGGGAGATTACCTACAGCGACGCTGATGAATATTCATCTGCTGGATTTTCATCAGACGTTTTTCGGCCTTCACGGCCTGCCGGTCCAGCGTTTGGCAGAGAATGATGTTTGCGCGGTGTACGTGTTTGCATTCAAGCCACAGGCAGACATAACACTTTTTCTTGGCAACACAGCGCAAGCTGAGAGAAACTCAGTCGCTGGGATGCTCTCATCGCCTAAGCTCATCGTTATACCTGGAGCTGCACAGGTGCGGGCGTGGCTCGAACCCAGGTGGCCATGAAAGGCAGATAAAGAAAGAGGGGGGAGATCACATCAGTGTCAGCAGAGACACTGACTCTACCGTGGAGCTAAGTCATCTCTAGCCGTCTTTCAAAGGAGGGCAAACCTTAACCTGGGACCTGAATGAGAGTATTTTTTCACTGTCAGGTTACCAGGTGATTGGAGTCATGAGTTGAAGGAGCCCCTTCTTGTCTGTCTTCAGGCATCATTGGCGGATGTGTCTGAAGCCAATTTAAAAAGACCAAGTCTTACTGATTTTATTCCAATGATGTACCACATCTAACACAGATTTCACTCTGTGTTTGCAGTTCAGCAGCCATCATGTCGGATGTCTGGTTTCAGGATGGGAGGGGAGCTGACCAAAAGTTTCATGTAGTGTGGTTCTCCCGGTCTGCACGTAATGTCTTGGCCCTCAGGCAACCTCCTGAAATTGGAAGAAATTACAATCTCCCAAAAAAATCCAGACAAATGTACCGACAGTGACAGATCTTATTTACGATTGTGAATGTGCATACGTATTGAGACTAGCTGATCAACAGGTCATCCTGTTTCCTTTTGGCTTGGTCTCTGGGTCTGACAGAGGAAGCACAGGAGACCAAGCATCACGGACTTCCTCTATCATTTGAGGAAAAGGTATCTGCAAAATCAGACCACTGGGTACAAAAAGAGCTGTTAAGGTTCATACTTGTCAAGACACATTCTGCTATCCTGACCCCTTACATGTTCGCTGGCTATTGTACTCATAGACCAGTCATAGACAAACAGAAATTATCCTAATAGGCCTATTACAAATGCCACCGTTTTGCTACTATGATGCTGATAAAGCTTCTATATGCAATCCCATGCTTGTTGTAGTTTTCAGACATGGAACAGCACATACAAAAAACTGTGAGGTGAAGGAAGTGCCACAGAAGTATCAAAGAGCTCATGGTGGCGAGGTGTCCGGTGCAGTCAGCCAACGTTAGGATTGTTATCCTCCTTGTCAGGAAGAGGAGATGGGGGTATCTTAGACCCAGTGGCGGCTGGTGATTTATTTTTTTGGGGGGGCGCAATCATAGACATATATAGACTATAGGCGCAGTTGGGCAGTGCGGTTTAAATAGCACTCCACAATGAGAAAACAAAAACACAAGAGAGGTTTTGAGTAGAATATATTAAAAAACAAAAGATTTATTCCATGAAAACACAGTGCTCAACACTGTCCACTAACGACTCTCAGCAAACTGTAAAATTGGGCATGAGAGGTTTAGAGCAGAATGGTTTAAGAAACATTGGGTTGGGTTCCAGAGGTTTAAATATTGGGTAGTAGAGGTTTAGAGTAGACTAGATTCAGAAACATTGTGTACAAGTTTAAAACACAGTAGATTTAAAAAAAAAAAAAAAACACAGGGTGTAGAGGTTTAGAGCTAGCCTGGATACCAGACCGAATTTAGCCCCGCCCACAATTTTTTTGGTTGGGAAGTTCGGTCTGGCATTACTCCATTGAGGAGAAATTATCTGCGGCTCGATATCGGCCGTACCAATCAAATTGTTAAGGCGGGCTTTATACGATGATGGACAGATGATCAACAGTAACGTAACCAACCACGTCACCAACACACGAGTTGAATTCGTTTTCAACAAACATGGCTGCCGCTGGAGAGCTGAAATGTATAGATTCGAGTCCATTTAGACATTGACAGTGCATTCATTTTGAAAGAGGAACAGAGAAACGTGATTAAGGCATTTGTCAATCGAAAAGATGTTTTTGCCTTCCTTCCTACGGGATCCGGTAAAAGTGTAATGTATCAGCTGCCCCTGGTCACATACTACCTTGTTCTGATTGGTTGTAGGTAACCAATTGAGCGAAGAGGCATTTTTTCTTCTGGTTCGGTTGAAACACGCCCCATAATCACAGCCCAATGGAGCGATATCAGACTCATATTCTGACTAGAATTATGAGTATGACATCGTCAGGCTAGTTTAGAGCAGAATAGAGTGAGAAAGACTGAATGATACGAGTAGTTTAGAGCAGAATAGATTCAGAAATACCGGATTATACTAGAGGTTTAGAGCATAATAGATTCAGAAACACTGGATGATACTACATGTTTTCGAATGCCAATTCGGTACCCTTCGTCCAACTGCTCTGCCATACTCAGTCTTCCAAAGAGGCTTAGCTTCAGGCTGTTAGTTAGATGGCTGCGGCAAGATTCGTGCTTCTTACATTTATCGTTGAAGTGCTTTAGATCCCTCATCCCCGTTGCAGTCCAGATTGTTTCAGTCCCAGGACTTTGGAACAACAGGCAGGGAAAACAAAAAAACGCATCACTCACTGAACAACCAGCTAACCAGCTCCGGTTAGCATACAGGCTTGAGGAGAAGCTACGGGTGTACGTCCTCCCGCGGTCGATGCTCTGCTGCTGCATTTTTAAATACGGACGTTCGGGTCCTATGTCTTTCAGTCTCTTCTTATCGACATCTGATCGTCGATTCGAAAGTTTTCAGTCGGCATACTCACAGAATCAAAGTCTCTGCTAGCTATGTTGCGCTCGTAGATACGTGAGATGTATATGGGATGTGAGGGAATGATAAAGGTCTCTGATTCGACGAATAGTCCAGTCGCGTTGAAATAAGAAACGATGTAATTGGTCCGGGCGCTAAATTTTGCGCCCCAGGATCGAACTTTCATCCGCCAATGAGAAGCTGTCCTTGCTCAAATGTTGCAGAAAAGTATGAGAGCTCCCATTGACTTCCATTTGGCCGGCGCCCCTCCAGGGAGGAGGGGCTTATCTCAGTGATAACGAATGGCAATATATTATATTTGGTCACATTTAAGTGGTTGTTGGCAGGGACTTACGGTCTCCCACACACATGTAACGCGTTAACACAGTACAGTTCCTATTTTAATTGTTTGGTATATAATGTTTTTTTTACTTTTTTTTTTTTTTTTCATCTCAAAATTTTAGGAGGGGCGGCGCCCTTGCGCCCTGTATTGACGCACCGCCACTGCTTAGAGCCATATTCAACTCATTACAAGGGAAAAGGGACTCCAGGGCATTAGAAGTGGGGAAATGGCTGGCACGGGCACAGACTTCATCTCAGGTCTCACGGAAGTGCAACGCAACTCGGTACAGACGTGGCGGATCACAATAGTCCGGTCTGGTTGACACAGAATGCAGACAACACAACAACAACAACAACAACAACAACAACAACAACACAAACACAGAGAGGTGTGCCACAGGTTTACAAATAAGAAACCAGGAGGAAACCAGTCTTTTCAAATCATGGACTGAGTTACACACACACACCCACCACCTCACAAATATGCACAAACACACACACACACACACACCCACCACCTCACAAATATGCACAAACACACACACACACACACACACACACACACACACACACACACACACACACACACACATACACACCCACCACCTCACAAATATGCACAAACACACACACACAGACACACACAAACTCACTTAATTGCTGTTGCACAAATGCAAAGACACACACAGACACATACACACTCACTGTCTCACACACACACACATACACACACACACACACACACACACACAGGTGATTAACCACAATGTAACAAGGTGTGTCATGTCGGATGTCTGGTTTCAGGATGGGAGGGGAGCTGACCAAAAGTTTCATGTAGTGTGGTTCTCCCGGTCTGCACATAATGTCCTGGCCCTCTGGCGACCTCCTGAAATTGGAAGAAATTACAATCTCCCCAAAAAATCCAGACAAATGTACCGACAGTGACAGATCTTATTTACGATTGTGAATGTGCATACGTATTGAGACTAGCTGATCAACAGGTCATCCTGTTTCCTTTCGGCTTGGTCTCTGGGTCTGACAGAGGAAGCACAGGAGACCAAGCATCACGGACTTCCTCTATCATTTGAGGAAAAGGTATCTGCAAATTCAGACCACTGGGTACAAAAAGAGCTGTTAAGGTTCATACTTGTCAAGACACATTCTGCTATCCTGACCCCTTACATGTTCGCTGGCTATTGTACTCATAGACCAGTCTGAAGGTCTATTGTGACTATTTTTCCTAATTGGCCAGTCTACATATACAATTCCATTACCTTTGTTAAGCCCTTACACGCATTACCCAGAATATCCATCAAAGATTTATGTCTAAATGATTAATAACAAGTTTATTTTACTGGAATCCTGTGAGATTTTACGGGGGCACAATGGGTTTACCCCATTGTGTTCTCATGATGAAATGAATAAATAAGGAATTAAAAGCTTGTTAACATGGGATGGTGGTGTAAGAGACATTTATAAATGAGCTATTTTGCTCCACTCAGACAGACAGTCCCTCCTTTGGTTCTGGGACACATCACAGAAGTTTGTCGTGGATTATTGGTGTTGCACACAAATTAACAGTTTGTTGGCAGCGCTTGGGAGAAAGAGGCTCGCCTCAGTGGTTGCCTGTGGGTGCTTTCGGTGTGGGCTGAGGGGGGAAAAGTTTACTTCATCTGCCCAGTAGCAGCCACTGAAGGAGAAGGAAAAAAAATACGTCAGCCTTTGCTGCAACACTTTGCTGTTCATTTTTTACTGGAAACTCTACCCAGTGTGGGATTGCGGTCTCCATGAAAGTTCAAACTAACAGCCGTGCCAAGCAGCTGGGCACGTGTGGTAAAGATGCAGGGGTGATGAAATATTTTTGGTTCCTATCTTCCATATTCACCGCACAGCTGAGTGAGTCGTGCTGATACCTCCACAAAGAACACCTGCCGCCTTAATGAAAGCTTCACCAATATCAACAGCAAGCCAGTAGCTAGTCCCCTATTCATTTATATACCATTAAAACATTTCAACGTCACCATTTTGTGACTTCTAATCTAGTGTATCAAGCTTCAATTTTGAATCAGTTATGCATTACCCCTAGATGCATCAAACTAATGCACTTCATTTAGTGCATGCAGCAGAAATTAGAACCAAATTGGTGTGAAGAAAAGCATTTGATTAGGCTATACAACAAAAATGACTAATAACATAACATAACTTCACACTGTACAAAAATATAGATAGAATTATTCATGGAATCACAGTAAGATTGCACATGTATGTACACTAACTACATATCACCAACTTGTGCTTATTTCCTTAAAGACTTACATTTCCCAACAGATCAAAAGGAACAGTCAAAAAAACAATCTAACAGGGAAACTATGTTATTCTTATAGAAACTGACACAACATGCAAAATTAGCACGAATACACCAGAAGCAAATCCATCTAGGATGATTTCATCACTTGACAACATGGAAACACTAAGGATAGACTAATAGCATAACTGCATTGCGTATGCACTTTTTTAATTTAGCAAAGATATAAATAGACAATGAATAAAAAACTTTACAGTGCTTTAATTTGGGGAGTTCATTTGTTTATAGACCTCAGTCAGGGTTAGCACGAGTGTTGCTATGGAAACTAGGTACTTACTCCACCCAAATTCCCTCTGAGCAGAGGGAAGCACTTGTGGAAGCATGCAACATATAACACCGTGGGTTACTGCCTATTCTGGGATGCAGATCACACACACACACACACACACACACACACACACACACACACACACACAGGCACTGCAAGAGATACTATATGAATAACTGGAAGTCCCTTTGTAGTAAACATTGTCATTAGCACAGCCTCCAGCTCAAGAGGAGGCAGTGACACCTGGTGTTGTCAAAGCAAATCATGTCTTCAGACCAGTCTGACACTGTCAAAGTTTATCAGACATGATTGCAAAATATTGTTGGTTTGTTCATTTTAGACTACTATCAATCTATTAAATAAAAACTACAGCAAAATGAAAAAAAGAAATTCCAAAATCTATTTGCCGTTAGTTACGATACTAATGATGTTGGTATTCATTTATATGTGAGACTAAACGTGCTAAGTTGAAGAACATAGCAAATAATGTGAAATCCAAGTGGATGAAAAATTCACATATAATGTAGGCCTACTGAGACAGACTGTTTTGTACTTTTCTGCGCAATGATATAATCGCTTTCTTCCCTAATCCCTCGAAACAAAAATCAGATAATACATTGATTGCAAACTGCATCAATGCCTAAAAAAAACCTTAGACCTCTGGGTAAGGGTCTACGTGCAACAGCAACTCACTGTTGGGAAAGTCACGAAAATACTTTGAAAATGCTTTGCCATTAAGCGCAATCAAGCTGTAATTGAAATAATAAAGGGTGCCACTGGAGTGTGAAGAACACAACGCTTCACAGTTACCATTTATAGAAACACACAGATGGGACTTCATGAGAAAATTCCACAGGAAAATTGTTATGGGGGGAGAGGCCATAAACAAGTCTGGTGGTGTGCAAAGTGCAAGCGCAACGCTGCTTCTGAAGTTCTGATAGCAGGGCTAGGGGTCGAGGCAATGAATACATTCACAACTCTTTGCTTGCCAGAGAAAATAAATTTTGCTTTGACTTGCATTCCCTTTATATGACAAAGCCCAAAAGAGTTTTTAGCAAAGGTACATTTTGCTTAAAAGCAAAGGAATCATCTATATCCACTCTCTGTTTCTTGAGGAAAAAACACATTTCTTAAACTTACTTCATATGAAAGCTTGAAGGTTTGTGGAGTTTGAATCAATTGACAAAAGAGAGAGGTAGACCAAATTAAACCATGTTTAATCTATCAATATTATTCTATTATTTTACATGATGCATAAGGTGTATTTTGAAAAGAACATCTCAACATCTGTAGATCAGTAGCATCTTACAAGAAGGCAGCAAATTCGATGCTTCAGTGATAAAAAAAACTACATTATGGCTGTCTAAATTAGTTGACAAGAAAATCAACAGCCCAACATGATTGAAGAGGTTGTTGCAAATATTTGAGGTCCTTTGTCCCCAGGGCCATTCAGCTGTACAACTCCACACAGAAGGGGAAGGGGGAGATGGACTTCTCTGCATGAGTCTACCTCAGTCTGCCCTATCATCCATCCCATCTTTTGTCTGCCTTTTGCAACTTAGTTTTAAATTATTGTTTAGTTTGTTTAATTATTATTTGGGTGTATTTATGTATTTATGTTTTGTTACTTTTTGTGAGTTGGAAGCTACTGGATGTCCTACATTTCCCTCAGGATAAATAAAGTATCCATCTATCTATCTATCTATCTATCTATCTATCTATCTATCTATCTATCTATCTATCTATCTTTCTATCTATTACAATACTTATCTCACTTACTTTTATATAGCTCATAGCAGCTACATTTGTTAACACTACCACTTACCAAAATAATATTCACATTTTAAACACATACATTTATTATTGTTATTATAGCTGTATTAATGTATTGATTGCTACTTGTCTCAACGCATCGCAATTGCCTTTAATTCGCGCATGCGTGCTTACTCATGAACTCAAAAATACATGTTTTTTGTTTCTTTTCTGTATTTAATTTACATTACACTTACGTATGTGCTGTAGCTATGACATAAAGTAACTAACAATTGAAATGAGTCTTAAATATAATATTATCACAGGGGGTCAAAGTTGAAAGGTTGAAGGACAACCACATGGTTTGTAATGTTCGAGCGCGCTTCTAGCCTCAAATAAAATTATCTGATTCATTGCTGTCTTGAGGTCGGGAAAACGGAGTGTGAAAAGGCTAATACATTATTTACATTAAATGCGTATAGTGTCCGGTTGTGTTAGGAATCTTACAGTATTTTGCTGCTAGCGCAAATGTGAATGTTAAAGGATACAGCTTGTGATCAAACTTATTGAACAGGGATTGTAAGCTAGTCAGGTTAGCTTGCTAGCTCACTAAAGCGAAGCCGCTAGTAGGCTATAACCTAATTCCTCTGTCCTCACACTTGTGAAGGGCGCGATAGTTAGGATATAATCTTAGGATAGAGCCCTTAAGCTTCGAATCAACGAAAGAAATTGGTTTCGCCTCTTCTCAAAGCTGATTTAGATAATTCGGAGCTACATTCAGGAAAAAGTCGTCTGCAGTGATGGCAGAAAGACCAGAGGATCTTAACCTTCCCAACGCTGTCATCACACGCATCATTAAAGAAGCAGTAAGTGTCCTTTTCTGTTGTTACACTGCTTGCTTGCTAGGATATAATTGCAGACAGGCTCGGCTCATCCAGCTTTTATACTCCTTTATTTGCAATGAACTGTATTTGAAGTAGTAGACTCGCAAGCCAATTTTATACCATCAGTGCTAGCTATGCATTTGTTTTGCTAACTCGCATAACGAACTACTGCTGTTGTCGTGAGGTGGCAGTCTGAAAACAGAATTCTGTCCGTTTTTCTGTCGTTAAGCTGCCAGATGGCGTAAACGTATCTAAGGAAGCAAGGAGAGCCATCTCTCAGGCCGCCAGTGTTTTTGTGCTGTATGCTACATCATGGTAAGAACAAGGCTAAACAGTTCTTCAAGGTATTTTTGCGTGTGTCAAATCGAGTTATTCAAAAAGTGGACTAGCATTGTCTGCAGTACATTTTGTAATATGTTTTGATAATCCCTTTGTGGTCTGTCAGTGCTAACAACTTCGCGATGAAGGCCAAAAGAAAGACGCTCAATGCCGGGGATGTGATGTCAGCTATGGAAGAGATGGAGTTTGAGCGGTTCCTGCAACCCCTGCGTGAGTCTTTGGAAGGTATGTCTCAGTGAATCACTTACTCTCACATTAGTACATTTGACCAAAGAGTCGAGTGATCTTGCTTTGGATTTAGTTGTAATAGCCCCAAGGCTTATGTCAGATGTGCCTAATTCTAATCTACATTGCCGTTATCCTCGTTTTGACACCGAATGTATAATGTGCCTGTATGTCTGTTCCATAGCTTACAAAAAGGGCCAGAAAGGCAAAAAGGAGGCCTCTGAACAAAAGAAGAAAGACAAAGAGAAAAAGAGTGATGTGGAAGAGAGCGATAAGAAAGACGAAGATGAGGAAGAGGAAGAGCATATGGATGAGGAGCCAGAGGCAGAGAATGAGGCTGAAGAGGATGAGGTCGAGAATTGAGGACTACCTTGCTTCACCCTCAAATGAAGTGCTCCAGTCTTGGATGAACTGTTAGTTGTCTAATGAGCCTGTGGTTTGCAGCTGTAGGGTTTTGTGTGTGTACAATCTGTGCCACATTGGTGGGATATGTAGTTTAGGAATGCTTTTGAAAGCAATTTGCAAGGTTACACAGTGTGTGTGAGAATGGTGGCTTAATGTTTCTCCATTATACATGGAGTACAAAAAAACTTGTGTGTACAGGAATTACATCCCAACAGCAAAAAATCTCAGGTCACCAAATTTGAGATCTTTTTATAAAGGTTTCTAATCATTGTGTCCAACTGTTCAGTAAGGGCACATTAAAAATGAACGTTTGAAATGCCAGCTTTTCTGGTAAAGTTAATCATTTGTACTTTTTACATTAAAATTGTTTTTGTAGGAATTGGGCTGGTTCTTCCACCAATAGGACAAGTTCAATTCACAATTACAGAACAGCGTACAGCTGGACTACCTGAATACCAGTTTCTGTAACAGAAGCAAGACAGGTTGAGGACTGCACTGAACTAGCCGAGTGAACGCCACAAAAAGAAAGAATCATGGACTCCAAGTTTGCAACCTCCCTACATTTATCATGGTAATATGAAGACCTCATTTCAAGTGAGGAAGTTACTGAAAATACCCAACCACAGAATATATATATATATATAAAGTATTAAATGCTCATGTGTCCTACAATGGCGCACATTTTCCTCACGGTGTGACTTCAATGTTTCAGCAGAAATAACACAGGACAAGCAGTACATTTTTTTGTAACAAATTTTATTCATTTTTCTTCTCTGGTGATTTTACTCCTGGAAGAGAAAAAGCAACAGTTAGCATCGTAGAGAAAAATCAAGACAACTCAAAACAAACCTACTTATTTGGCACTTACAGAGGGGACTTCAACTTTTCCGGCATTGATGTCATCAATGACATCATGGGGAAGGCGGCCGTCGATGGTGCACCCAACTGACTGAGCTGTTCCCAGGATCTCCTTGACAGTTCCTGACCACAAAAAAAAAAAAAAAAAAAAAGTGTAAACATATTTTCTACCACGAGTAACACTTACCGGCTGAACCATCAAATGTGATTATAATTAACTGTTTCAATATGGCTCACAGTCACTACTGGTCTGTGGCACTGACTGACTACTGGGGAGTTTTGTTCCAGGTTCTTTCGGCACAGAGTTACCTATATGTTTAGGTAGCCCTGCTTCCTAGAGCTGGGTCTATATTAGCCTCCACTGGACTATGCTCAGTCATAGTAGGACAGGCACAGTGGCGGGAGGCTGTAGTCACACTGTAGAACTAGCTGCCGTATTCCTGCTTTTTACGGCTGGAAGGTACAACACGCACATGCTTTGTAACAGGACGCAGTGCCTAAGCGCGACACTTATGAAACTGCCACTCACCAGAAAGCTCTCTGGCAATGGAACGGTGCCTCATGACACGGGCAATGTTGACAATCTCGTCCAGGGCCACGCTGCCAGTGTGCTTGACTGAAATGAGCAAAGGAAGATTGCAGCTTAAGATCAGACAAAACTCCATCAACACAGTTAATTTGATTAGCTCAAGACTACTTCTTGACTATACCTTTATTAGCAACACTCTTATTGACAAACTAAACCGTGTAAATAGCCACTATAAAATTGTTTGTCTGAGCAAACTGAACAGGACTAACGTTACTATTTGTTCCAGGTTCTTTCGGCACAGAGTTACCTATACGTTTAGGTAGCCCTGCTTCCTAGAGCTGGGTCTATATTAGCCTCCACTGGACTATGCTCAGTCATAGTAGGACAGGCACAGTGGCGGGAGGCTGGTGTTTTGTTTACATCTTTCCTCTAAACAGTAGGATGACTTACCGTTCTTCACCTTCTTTCTGTCACGAGGAGGCTCTTTCAGGGCCTTGATGATCAGGGCAGAGGCAGAGGGCACCACTTCAATCTGCCGAAATGTAAAGCCTTTGAATGAATACACTGATGAGCCAAAACGCTAACATTGCCATTGAGCATTTAAAAAATCTCCACTGTGGAAGGGCAAGTGCTGAAAACTTACAGCTGCCTGTCTGTTCTGGATGGTCAGCTTCACTGTGATTCTCAGACCCTTCCAGTCACCGGTGGCCTTGGCAATGTCGTCACCAACCTTCTTGGGAGACTGTAAGCAAACAACAAGTTAGCCACCCTAACTAGTCAAATACATGCACCATTGAGGCATATTACTTTCTGCACAGGTAAGAGCAAAATGGCTTCTAGTATTTATAAATCTGTTTTGTTCCAGGTTCTTTCGGCACAGAGTTACCTATATGTTTAGGTAGCCCTGCTTCCTAGAGCTGGGTCTATATTAGCCTCCACTGGACTATGCTCAGTCATAGTAGGACAGGCACAGTGGCGGGAGGCTGAGATGCTGCGCATGTGCAAGTGGTTACAGAACTGCCACTTACCAGACCCAAAGGACCGATCTTGGGGGCCAGAGAGGAGGTGGCACCAACTTCTCCTCCTGTGCACCTCATGTACACTGTAGGACAAGAGCAAATTCATTACACAATAGAAAAAAGATTTTGTTTCTCTCTAAAATTAAAAGGCAACCAGATTAAATTTTTCATACCAACTACCAATAATTCAGTTATAGAGAGCGACCAATGTACTACCCAAACCTTAACAGGTGCTCTCACTACAAGGCATGGTCAGGACATTTGGTCCACAGCACACAAGAAAGTTCTGAGAGCCCACACACACCATCACAATCTGACCCAAGTCTAGCAGAACACCCCATGCAAGTAGTGTCAAATGTACGCTAGTGTGGCCGAAATGTAAAAAGTACACCAAAGACAAAAAAATCAATAAAAACATTCCCATGTATTTAGGGTACCACTCCTAGTTGAGAGGTCATTGCATTACTCAGTCCCTGAAATTGGACAAGACGATCTGAACAATCCCATAAATGAGTAAGCACATTGGAAAAAAATGGCAGCTAGTATTTATAAATCGGGTTTGTTCCAGGTTCTTTCGGCACAGAGTTACCTATATGTTTAGGTAGCCCTGCTTCCTAGAGCTGGGTCTATATTAGCCTCCACTGGACTATGCTCAGACATAGAAAGACGGGCACAGTGGCGGGAGGCTGAGAAGATGCGGACATGCCCTTTTGTGAAACAACTCGACCAGGATAAAAATGCTGACTGCACGGTTCATTCGCGTGACCTCTCTGGCGTTTCCACACCACCACGTTGGTCAACTGACATACCTCGTGTTCTGGTCTTTAGTGCCCTCTAGGCTGCCGGACCCAGGATGGACATAACCACTAATACAGCTGCCCTTGTCAAATTGTCTATCTAGGCAACACAGCTGCATCCGATTAATTAACAAACGCCTTCAATCACTTACACCTTTGCGTTTCAGGCACATCAGGTACGCTACACACGTTGCCCTGTCCTCTGGCATACCACTTAAGTGACGTTTAGCAACAAAGGAAACGTAGATCTGTATAGTATTCCAACTGGTTTCAGATCCGACAAAGATGTATCGGAGGCACACGTGGCTAGGTCCACAGCTAGCTAGCCATTGTACAGCGATGTTACGTTACCTAGCCGAATACCCACGTGTTCAAAAATGCTTCAACGCAGAGTTTAGGCTATGCGTATATAACTATGCACTACAATCCCCCAAAAGGCGATGGTCGGAGATGGTTCAGCGTGTATCGCGGACCCTTTCCAAGCAGACTTAGTTGACGCCAACATTAGTTTGCAAACGGTTAGTCTTCCACATTATGAGGCTAGTTAGATACATCCGACAAGGCGCAATATCAAAATCACTTAATTTGACACGCATTACTCAGGTCTTCGTCGCCATTAGGGCAATTTAGACTTACCTTGATTCTCGAATTACATATCTTAGGTCAAACAAACGATAACGCCAAATATGTCCTACTTACGCAGACTTTAGTTACGTTAACTGCATTAGCCAAGATGGCCACGAAGGCCGCAAGGCCTGCTCTCTCGAGATGCCCGATCTGTTGTTTAACAATTTGGCAGAATTGCATTTCGCCAAACGTACCAACTTTAATCTCATTGGGGTCGAGCTTGGGAGGCATGATGTAGGTAAAGTTGAGTTGAGTTTAGCTTGAAACGGTGAGGGTGTCGGATGAACCCGGATTCGGGACGACCGATTACAGTTGCACCTTCACACCTTGTGAAAAAGAAGAGAGCGTTGCATGTTGTCGTGCGAATATATAGGGACTGTGATAACGCGAGATCACAACATGTGACTTTTACGCTTTAACTTACTTCCGTCAAAACGTCACTAGGAACATCCCCAAATAAACACGATCCATAGAACATACATCTGATTTAGATCACTACGATTCCGTTAACATATCTATATAGATACAAGAATACTGAGTACTTAACTTGTCAAGACATTGAAGACCGACTGTACAAGCAACGCCAACACCAGGATTTCACAGTAGCAAAAGGTAAAAGACTGGTATCAACATAAGCTAGCTGGGATGTGGTTTTAACATTAGCTAGTTACTGGTAATTGAGCGAGTTTCACCACGTAGATGAAGTTTAAGTAACGTTTGGTGCATAATTTGAGGACAGTTTTCATATGCGGTAGTGAATACATCAACATGAACATAACATTTTGACAAGCCATTGATACTCCCTCAATATTAACGCCACGGTATTTGCAACGTTAACTTAGATATATTAGCTTGGTTGGTTGTTGTGGTACGTTAAGCAGCTGCGTAATAACGGACTAGATAGCTTTTGAGTCAATTTAGACTTTTTCCCCCTATCCGCGGTTAAAATAAACCTGTAGCTATTTTCTCCTCATCGTGTTAGCTGTACAGAGTTAATGTAGGACAATGAGCTGGACCGTTGTTAGGTGTTATTTCCATTATGATATTAATTCCGTTATTTCTGGTATGATCATATGTAATAAGACATTATAATATTTGACAGATAATAAGCAGATACATATTAAACAAATATAAAAAAGTTGGGGGCACTTAATTAAGCTCAAAAATCTTGATTTATAAATCAGCCAGGGTAGCAGTGTTGTACATACACCTGTATCATTTGTATCATGCCCTAGTCTGTTTAGTGTGTCAGCAATCCAAATGATTTTTTTTTTGTTTTTTTTCATTTTCCGCATTTATAACTAGGATACTCTCACAAGCAAACTGGGCCGTCAACGATTGCTCCACAGATAGGATTGGCAGTTAGTGCTGAGGTCACCCCACGACCACCCCAGAGGCCGGACAGTCAGGTGGCACTACTGGCTGAGCCATGCCGCTTTTCTTCAGGAAGAGGAAACCAAGTGAAGATGCCAAGAAGCGTCTGGAGCATCAGCTTTACATGGTGAGTTTTTCTATGTAAGCATGGGTGGTCTTTGACTGATCCGTCCAAACAACCCATGTGTATCTCTCTCTCTCTCTCTCTCTCTCTCTCTCTCTCTCTCTCTCTCTCTTTCTTTCTTTCTCTCTCTCTCTCTCGCTCTCTCTCACTCTCACTCTCACTCTCTGTATGTGTGTGTGTTAGTGTCTGGTAATGTTTGTATGTATTGCACATGATGCATGATGTGAAGAAGTCATGCAGTAACCAGGAAGGAATGCATGAAGAATGTTATTGAATCATGATATGTAAATAATTCACCTCCATCTTCTCCCCCAGTCTAAAGAGGTAGGAGCTGATGATGTGATGGACATTTCATCCTGTGAGCTGAGTGAGGTAAAAGAAATCCATTTAACAATAATAACCAATAACCAATCATTATTTGAATTCTTTCCTAGGTTTTCTCGATCTTCCATGTGTGTTTCAAAAAATGTGACCATCATTATATGTCATTACTATAACCAGAAATACCTATACTCTTTTTAAACATGGAGTCTGACTGGTGTGTTAAATCTGTCTGCATTTGCCTCCACAGGCTCCCACCAGTGCTTTTTCACTCTGTAAAATGCTGCATAAGAAGGTAAACATGCAGGCAGATGAGGAAGCATGCCCTAATAGAAAATATTCTTCATGTTGTATATTTGAGTTGATGTATAGTACAAATGATTCCATGTAAAAGTACATGACAATATTCATGCCCTATGTTATTGTAGCTTTTGTAGTGACATGTTGTCTGTGGTAGTGATCCTGTCGGTGATTCTGTGGTACAATAACATGTTCATGATTCAACTGGCAGGCCTTCAATCTCAGTGACAATGAGCTGAAGTCTCTCATCCCAAAAGGCTGTTCTATCAGCTCACTGGTTACTCTCCAGGTGAGACAAACAGAAGAGGGCATCCAGTGCTAATTCTTGAATCATCATTATTACATGTATTTCACACTTCCCCCAACACTCGCTCACACACACACACACACACTTCTATGTTTCAGGTCCTAGATATTCGCAACAACAAGCTGACCTCTCTCCCCGATGACATTGGGCAGTTAACATCACTCCAGGCAAGCTCTCCATTTCAACAAGAGCATATTATTACATTAAGATTTGAAACTGTACACTGAGCTGTCCGATAAATGTCCTACTGTTTTCATAGGTGCTGAATGTAGAGAAGAATCATTTAAAAGGACTACCAAAATCAATAGGAGATCTTTGCCATTTGAAAACTCTCAATCTGAAAGGTGAAGGTTTGGACAGAAAATGCACTTATGCGCTACCGTATAAATATCTTTAAAGGGCTGTGTGAGCTCAGCCGAGTGAAGCTCAAAATGGATACGTTTATGATTTTATGTGAACTATAAAGGAGGTGATGGTGACCTACTTCCTAACGTGCTCTGTGCACTGCCCTTCTGTAGGGAACTGTCTGAATGAGCTGCCTGCTTTGGTGGGGCACCTGAGGAGCCTGAAGACTCTGGACCTGAGTGAGAATAATATCAGGGAGCTGCCGAAGGACTTGGCCCATGCCCGCTGCCTGGAGGTGTGTGTGTGTGTGTGTGTGTGTGTGTGTGTGTGTTTGTGTGAGTGTGTGTGTTAAAATAAGATGATGTCAAAATAGCATGTGGACAAGGGGTAATATGAGCTTAGAGCTACTAGTGAAATGGAGGACAATGGGGAGGAGGTGGGATGAGCGGGTTTTGTGGTGAGTGAGAGCTGTCAATTATCCCTGTTTGCTCAGAGAAACATCATATAATGTGCTTTTACATGTAAAGGTCAAAAGGTAAAGGTCAAAAGGTAAAGGTCAGGTGTTCAGCTGATGGATTTATCCAAAGCAGCGTACAGACAGCCTGCAGCGATCAGGGTTGGAACGCAGGTAGACTGCTCGCAACGTGTTGATGCTAACCACATTGTGTGTGTGTGTGTGTGTGTGTGTGTGTGTGTGTGTGTGTGTGTGTGTGTGTGTGTGTGTGTGTGTGTGTGTGTGTGTGTGTGTGTGGTTTCCCCCTCATGGCAGAGCCTGACACTGGACACTGCACTGATGACCTACCCTCATTCCTCTGTGTGTGCGGCTGGCACTGAGGCCATCCAGCAGTTCCTGTGTGCAGGTGGGTACAGCAGCGGCCCCACACCACTGAGAACGCCACGTTAACCGCACTGACACGGTTTTCATCCTTTACACTAAGCCACTGGGCCATCAGAGGGTCCGTGAGACTTTGAGAGCCACTGGGCTATCCGAGGGTCTAAGTGACTTACTGAGCCACTGGGCTATTCGTGGCCCAGAGAGACTGAGAGTGAAGTGGTCCGGACATTCCCTAATGCCTGTAATCTCTGGAAAGGAATGCAAGCCTGGGCAAGCACAGCTTTTTGCTCTGAACGTACAGAAGCGCAGTTTGCATAGTTTAAAACATATCTCTCATGCAATTCATGTTTAGTATGTTGTTTTCTGTGCTGTGCTGTATTGCGTGGCATATATTCGTTATCTGGTGTATGTTGTCATGTTGACGTTTGTTATCTTGCAGAGCTGGGCCTGGAGTATTGTCCACCCAGTGAGTGCCAGCCTGCCCAAGGGGCTGATGGGATGACAGAGGAGACAAACAGTGTGGACAATCCTGACTTTGCCTGGCAGGTATGAAGTAGGCCTGTGAACTCTGCACAGTATGTGTGACTCTGCTCCCCTTCAGATGCTTATATATTTCTTATATATTTTGACATTGGCAAGAGTTTCCTTTTTCCCTCTCCTTTCTTTCATCTGCAGAGTAATTTCCTGGAGTATCAGAGGAGAAAGGTAACAGCTCTGTCTTTGCATAGTAATACTACATTGTTATTATTAGGTTACTACTAATGCACTGTGTGTGTGTGTGTGTGTGTGTGCGTTGTGTGTTTGTGTCTCTTAGGACGAGAAGAATCGGGAGAAGCTGTTGTTTGAGCAGGACCTGGAGGAGAAGCGCAGGGAACACACCCAGCTGGTCTACCTTAACAACTCCCACAAGGAGAACATCCTGCTGTCTGTCAGAGAGGTAACCAGAACACGTACCTCACCACGGCAACTCGACTGCACCCAGATCAGCCAGGTGTCGGGTTTCACATAGTGCTGACAGTAAGATCTGGCAGCACAGGCACAGGAAGATATTACTCACTGAAATATTTAAAATGTTTTTTTCATATACATTTACGTTTATGTATCATATAAACTCGTATAGGTTTGAATTG
Organism: Clupea harengus; assembly: GCF_900700415.2. Lineage (NCBI taxonomy): Eukaryota > Metazoa > Chordata > Actinopteri > Clupeiformes > Clupeidae > Clupea > Clupea harengus. The sequence continues at coordinate 23,463,717 of NC_045163.1, read as the reverse complement.
ATAGGCGTGTAAGTTTTGCCTAATAGCCATGTATGTTCAGTAAACGTTAAAACAATTATACACACATCTCTCTCTCTCTCCCTTGACCCCAGCAGTATAGATACAGTATGTCCCAATCATTAATTACATTTATCTCCATTTTCTCTCTCTCTCTCTCTCTCTCTCTCACACTCACACACTCATACTCTCTCTCTCTCTCTCTCTCTCTCTCTCTCTCTCACACTCTCACACTCTCACACTCTCACACTCACACACTCACACACTCATACTCTCTCTCTCTCTCTCCCTCTGGTCAATGGTTCTCCCCCTCAGCAGCAGGAGCGTCTGGATAAGGAACTCTCCGTGCAGCAACAGGCTCTGGATCTGCAGAGGCAGCAGACGCTGCGGAAGGTGCAGGAGGCCGAGAGCAGCGCCATGAACCGCATCACCAGTCTACTGCAGGACAACTCACGGTGAGGAGGGGGAGAGAAGTGTGTGAATGTCTGAGATGGGGGGCTGGGGGGTGGGGGTGGGGGGGAGCAGGTGTATATCATGGAGCTTCCAAAAGTTGTGCTCATTTGACCATATCGGCATACCAACATATTGACATTCATTTTGATATATATTTCCTAAACAAATGTTGGTCATAGGATTTAGTGGATTGGTGACTTAATTGAATGTGCATGTGCCAGTATGTGTTAAAAGATGGAACTCGTTTATAACAGTTTATAACATTTTCCCTACAGCCAAGTGCAGAACGCAGAGATACTACAGGCTATGGAGCAGGACAGGTGTGTAACAAGGCAATGCTATGATATTAAAGTAAAACTATGCAACAATTTGACACTTTTTGGGGTATGGTTTTATAGGCAACTAGTTTTGGTACCATCTTCAAATGCATGTCGATAGCATATGGTCATGTGAAAGACAGATAAACACCAGTGTCTTTCCCATTAGCCCTATGTAGTTCTGTGTACTGGCTGGAATACCCTGCAAAAATGGAAGAAAAGCTTTCACAGCATGACATTGCCAGCTATACTGCCAAAAGACACAAGTTAGTGTGTTGGCAAGCTTCTATCAGTGTCCACTGGGCTGTTGGTGGTGTTTGCAAGGTTTTTGCATGCCTTTAAGGTAGCTGACTAGTTTTGGAACAGAACTCCTTATTGTTGCTTTAAGCAGATTAGGTATCAGTTAAGTATCAAGTTCAACTTTTAGTCATTGCTCGTGTTACATGGGCTGCTATTAAAAGCCTAGTTTGCCACTTGACACAGTTGCCTTAATGTAGTCATTAAGTGGTCCAAATGATTAAAAATATCAGACCTGTGGTTAGAGGCGAAACCACACTGGGGCTCAAACACACAATGTTCGGGTTAGAGATTGGACTCGACAACTACACTAAGGGCAATGGCAGGCAATATGAGCAGTGGCAAATATCATGATCTGTTTAAAGGACATCAGTACTTGGAAGGTGTAATGAAGGAAGTTCTATTTTGTGTGTCTTTGTCATAATTTAACAGAAAACAACAAATCACAGCCAGTCACATCCTGACATATTGAATTTATCATACCATGAATGACTTTTGGTCAGCCAGAGGTTATAATTCAGTTTGTTGTACATTTCCGGTTAATTTCTCTGCCCTAAATGAGGACATACGGAACTCTTCATTTCCCTCACTGATAATGTCTGATTTTGATGTAGCCTGTTAGCGTATGGCGTTGTATGTTGGTTGTGCCAAACCGTAATGGCCACCTGATGGTCAACCCCCCCCCCCCTCCCTCCCACAGGATACACATGGAGCAGCTCGCAGCAGTGACGCATGAGGAGGCTAACTCGCTGCGGAAAAGAGATGTGGCAGGTAGGCACGCTTGATGTCATGAGAGCTCATCACTGGTGGCCAGAGAGCATAAACAGGACCACACCTGCATGTGTTCAGTTTGATGCTAGAGCTTACGTTAGACACACCTGCATGTGTTCAGTCCGATGCTAAAGCTAACGTCAGAGCGCTCCAGAGCCGTGGGTCAGGGATAAGAGCTGTTGCGGTGTCCCAATTTGATGGACAAGGTTGCGAACTTGTGAACCACGACAAGAGTCCTCAGTTTCACGTCGTACGAGTTCTCTGCCTTGTATGTTATTGTTGTAAGCCACCTCGGCGACTGTTATCCTTGACCTGTTGACCCATCAGTAGTCACCATTAAATCATTACAGCACCTATCAACATACATACAACATGGCATAATCAACAAATAGATAACATTCTTTTCAGAGTTTTATATAACCATCTTCCACTGGCACTCTTTAACACTGTGTAAGGTCTGTGTTCTGTCCGTGTCTAATTTCTGTGTTTGTCTCCCTTGTGTGGTCACATGTTTGTTCCCATGTCTAGTCCTCGTGCTTCCTTGTTCCCGCCATGTGCTTTCCCTATGTTTGTTTGTCTATGCCATGTGCCCTCTTGTTGTTGTCCGTGTCTCCACCCCTCACCTGTTCCCAATCTCCCGGGTTGTGTGTGTCATTGGTTTCACCTGTGTCCTGTTAATTCCCCTTGTTTAGTCCACCTGTGTCCTTGTCTGCCCCGCCTTGATTGTTCTCACCTGTCCCTCGTTATCTGTTGCCTGTGTGTATATATAGTCCTTGTTTTCTTGTTCCTCGTTGTGTCTTCGTAGATTGTGTTTCATGGTATGTTCCTTGGTTTTCCACTGCTCCTTGTGTGTTCCTAGCGTTTAGCGCTTCCGCCTTGTTCAAGTGATTACTCGTGCTTCTGACCTCTGCCTGCCCTACAACTATTCTCCTGCCTATTCCCTGTTTGGATTTGTTTGCCTACTTTTGGACTGCCTACCTGTGTACCGAACCCTGCTAGTAAACGTTTATTCTTCTGAATCTACCCCTGTGCTGAGTCGTGCGATTGAGTCCTGCACAACACCCACCATTCGTAACAGTACGAAGACACCAAGGATGGACTCAGCCGACTCAGACTCAGTGCTCAGATGCAGTTTGAGCAAACAAGCCTCCTCTCTCTGCCTCGTGACAAGGGAAATAGAGGAGCAAGGGAGAAGTTCCCTGAAGTTCCTGAACCTGCTGTTGGGACAATTCGAGCAGCTCCTGGATCGTTGGGATTCCCTCGCTGCACCTCCCTCTCCAGCTCCGGTTCCATGCCGCCTGGATTCCGGCTCCAGGGTTTCAGCTTCACTCACCAATACTGCTCTGGCTTCAGCTCCGACTCCACGTCTCCTGCCTCCCGCCTTCAGGACAGCCGCAGCCGCCCTAGGAAGAGCTTCTGACGCTGTCAACCTCGAAGCAGCCTCTACCAATGCCACCATCAGAGCGGTCTCTGACGCCGTCAACGCAGCCTTTGGAGCTTCCACCCTTGAAGCAATCTCCGCCGCCCTCGAAGCTGCCTTTGCAGCATTGGAAAGATTTTCTGTCACACCCAAAGAAGCCTCTGGCGCTGCCTTGCTCGATGCAGCTTCTGCTGCCATCGATGCAGCCTCTGCCACCCTCGAAGCAGCCTCTGATGCTGCCGCCTCCGAGGTCGTCTCTGCTGCCCCAGAGGTAGCCTCCGTCGCTACCACTCCCGAAGCAGCCTCTGACGCTGCCGCCCCTGAAGTAGCCTCCGTTGCTACCGCCCCAGAAGCAGCCTCTGACGCTGCCGCCTCCGAGGTCGTCGCTGCTGCCCCAGATGTAGCCTCCGTCGCTACCACTCCCAAAGCAGCCTCTGCCTCCCCCGAAGCAGCCTCTGATGCTGCCGCCCCAGAAGCAGCCTCTGACGCTGCCGCCCCTGAAGTAGCCTCCGTTGCTACCGCCCCAGAAGCAGCCTCTGACGCTGCCGCCCCTGAAGTAGCCTCCGTTGCTACCGCCCCAGAAGCAGCCTCTGACGCTGCCGCCTCCAAGGTCGTCTCTGCTGCCCCAGATGTAGCCTCCGTCGCTACCACTCCCAAAGCAGCCTCTGCCTCTCCCGAAGCAGCTTCTGATGCTGCCACCCCCGAAGCAGCCTCTGCCGCCCCCGACGTAGCCTCTGTCGCTACCACCCCAGAAGCAGTCTTTGATGCCACTGACGTAGCCTCCGTCGCTACCGCTCTCGAAGCACCCACTGCTGCCCCCGACGTAGCCTCTGCCGCCCCAGAAGCAGTCTCTGACGCTGCCGCCCCCGACGTAGCCTCTGTCGCTACCACCCCAGAAGCAGCCTCTGATGCCACTGACGTAGCCTCCGTCGCTACCGCTCCCGAAGCACCCACTGCTGCCCACGACGTAGCCTCTGTTGCTAGCAACCCCGAAGCAGCCTCTGTCGCTGCTGTCCTTGAAGCAGCCTCTGATGAAATTACTGATGGTGACGCCACTGAGGCCTACGCCACAGCAGAACCAGCCGCCGCTCTCCCTGCAGACCGAGCCGTCGCTGACCCTGCAGACCGAGCCGTCGCTCACCCTGCAGACCCAGCCGTCGCTGACCCAGCAGACCCAGCCGACGCTCACCCAGCTTGTGCATACCCTACAGCCAGCGCTGCTGCTACACACACCGCAGCTGACCCGGACCCTGCTGCCACAGCTGCCAACCAAGATCCTCCAGCATCCGTTTCCGATGCAGGCCCAGCAGCACCCTCTGCCGAGACCGGTCCAGCAGCACCTTCTGATGGCGTCGCTGCTGAGGGCTCTGCTGTCCCGAGCGCCCCTGTCCCGAGCGCCCCTGTCCCGAGCGCCCCAGGCGCCCCTGTCCCGAGCGTCCCAGGCGCCCCTGTCCCCAGCGTCCCAGGCGCCCCTGTCCCCAGCGTCCCAGGCGCCCCTGTCCCGAGCGTCCCAGGCGCCCCTGTCCCGAGCGCCCCTGTCCCGAGCGCCCCTGTCCCGAGCGTCCCAGGCGCCCCTGTCCCGAGCGTCCCAGGCTCCCCTGTCCCGAGCGTCTCAGGCGCCCCGGTCCCGAGCGTCCCAGGCTCCCCTGTCCCGAGCGCCTCAGGCGTCCCGGTCCCGAGCGTCTCCGGCGTTCCTGTCCAAGGTGTCCTTGCGCCGGTTCCAGGCGTCCATGCGCCGGCCCCAGGCGCTCCGGATCCTGTCTCCAGTGTTCCTGGGTTCCCTGTCCCAGCTGCAGCAGACCCAGGGTTCGGTGCCGCCAGCCCTAATGAACCAGCGAGTCCAGGTGCCACGTCTACCCCAGCCACTGGCCCTGCAACTCCAAACACCAATCGATATCGCTGGCATCTATTTGTTGTTAGGGTTGTTGTTGTGTTTATTGTTGGTCTGTTTGGCCGGTCGCCAAAGACTCTGCCCCTGTTTGGCCATCCACCCGGTCGGTCGTCAAAGACTCTGCCCCTGTTTGGCCACCCACACGGCCAGCCACCAGACATTCTGCCCTTGCTTGGCCGTCCACCCGGTCAGCCACCAGACCCTTCTTTCCAGCCTTCTGTCTGGCCCGGTCTGCCCGCCTGCCTTGCTCTGGACCCCCTCCACCCACCCTAGGTGGATTTGATCTGTTTGTTTGTGTGTTTTTGGGCTGTCTGGTCCGGTCTGCCCGCCTGCCTTGCTCTGGACCCCCTCCACCCACCCTAGGTGGATTTGATCTGTTTGTGTGTTTTTGGGCTGTCTGGTCCGGTCTGCCCGCCTGCCTTGCTCTGGACCCCCTCCACCCACCCTAGGTGGATTTGATCTGTTTGTGTTTAGGGCCGTCTGGAATCCGGCCCTTAGAGGGGGGGTACTGTAAGGTCTGTGTTCTGTCCGTGTCTAATTTCTGTGTTTGTCTCCCTTGTGTGGTCACATGTTTGTTCCCATGTCTAGTCCTCGTGCTTCCTTGTTCCCGCCATGTGCTTTCCCTATGTTTGTTTGTCTATGCCATGTGCCCTCTTGTTGTTGTCCGTGTCTCCACCCCTCACCTGTTCCCAATCTCCCGGGTTGTGTGTGTCATTGGTTTCACCTGTGTCCTGTTAATTCCCCTTGTTTAGTCCACCTGTGTCCTTGTCTGCCCCGCCTTGATTGTTCTCACCTGTCCCTCGTTATCTGTTGCCTGTGTGTATATATAGTCCTTGTTTTCTTGTTCCTCGTTGTGTCTTCGTAGATTGTGTTTCATGGTATGTTCCTTGGTTTTCCACTGCTCCTTGTGTGTTCCTAGCGTTTAGCGCTTCCGCCTTGTTCAAGTGATTACTCGTGCTTCTGACCTCTGCCTGCCCTACAACTATTCTCCTGCCTATTCCCTGTTTGGATTTGTTTGCCTACTTTTGGACTGCCTACCTGTGTACCGAACCCTGCTAGTAAACGTTTATTCTTCTGAATCTACCCCTGTGCTGAGTCGTGCGATTGAGTCCTGCACAACACCCACCATTCGTAACACACTGGTTCTATCTTTTCTCTCCCTCTCTGTCTCTCCCTCTCTCTCTCGCTCTTTCACGCTCTCCCTCTCTCCCTCCTTCCCTGTGTAGTGGCAATGCAGAAGATGCTCTCTGAGAGTTTCTCCATGCGTCTGCTGCAGGAAGCCAATGAGGGCAGGAGGCAAAGCATGGTGACTGATGCCCAGCGGAGGTTAGACGGCACATTGCACTATTTGGCAGCATTCGAAACATGTTCAAGGATCAGAAAGTTCACTTCAAAGTCACTGCCTTCACAATGTCCAACAGCTCTCTCTGCCCCAATGCTAAACCCGCTAAATGCACCGTGTAGTTATTTACTTGATTCAAGACTTTTATAGACTTATATATGTTTTGATTGCTGACTCAAAAATAGTTTGAAATGTGGACAGTGACCTCCTTTCTTTTTCTAAACTTGAATGTTCCCCTATGGTACTCACAAAGCTTTGGAAAAACACAAAATAATTTACACCTAATCCAATGGGAAGTTGAGTTTGTGTCCGGTAATTGGACTGCTATGGTCACACACCTGTAGTCATCAGCACTGTTTGTGTCCCCTCCCCCAACTCTGACCACCTTGAAGAATGGAGGACCAGGACATGAAACTGGAGCAGCTGTTATCACTGCAGCAGCTGGATAAATCTAAAGCCGTTGCTGAAATCCTGCAGGAGGTAAAATACACACACACACACACACACAAACACAAACACACCTAGAGAGGAGTGAAGGATATGTCATGAAATGCGTTGAAATTGACCTGTGCCAAAGTGACTGTAAATAGACTATAATTCTACTATGTCCTGACCTGTCCTGTGGTTTTGTGTCCTTCCACAGGAGGAAATGCAGAAGGCTGCCTTCGAGGCCTTGCAGCTGCAGAAGGACACTGTTCATGGCTATTTACGCAATCAGGTAAACAGCTGCTCTATCCTAGCCTCAGCTTCTCCTCACCTGTGCTTGCTGCAAGAGGATGGCTGTTGGGATTGGCTCAGATATGGCTAATGTAGCATCTCTCCATATTGTTAATTTTGGATTGGCTCAGATATGGCTAATGTAGCATCTCTCCATATTGGTAAATTGGGATTGGCTCAGATATGGCTAATGTAGCATCTCTCCATATTGTTAAGTGGAACTAGTGCTAGGTTCAGTAGTACTGGTTATACTATAAAATGTAGGAGGTTTTAAAAGTTGTGTTAGTAATATATGTGGCATTGACTATAATAGTTGACATAATACACATAATGTTTGTACACCACCAGTTTGCTTCTGTCTGAGTTAATTCCCTTGCAGTTGATTCAGTATCAATTTAATTCATTTTGACAGAAAAGAAAAAATTAACCAAGTCACCTGATTAAACTTCACAAGTCATCGCTCAACAAAGTTTTATTTGACGCCACAATAACACCCAGGCAGTCAGCCAGTCAGTCAGTCAGTCGGTCGCTGCTGCCACCTAACCCACCCAACTCATCCAGAGCCAACCCCATTAGCGCTTCTGCCTTTTTGTTATTCCCCCTCTCTAATTTGCCCTTTCATCGACATGCCCTGTGCTCTCATGTCTCTAGATTATGCAAATAGAGGCAGAGTTAATGCAGATGACAAAACTGGAGGTAAAGAGGAGAGATCTGGACACTGAGAACCTGCAGGTACGTGGTAGGGGCCTTCTGTGTGTCTGTGTGAGGGATGGGTCCAGCCAAGAGCTTGGTCAATGGACTTGACCCTTTCCTGCTGCATGCCAGGTTGTAGTATGTAGTTATTTTAACGCATAACACAATGCCATTGAAACTGTGATAGGGAGCCTCTGTAGTCTACAGAATGTCAGGTGAGCAGCCTACAGCATACTGATGTGGTGCTCCAAATGGAAGGTGTGACATCAGAATCAGAATCAGAATTAGTTGCGTCATCACACCCCCTAGCCTTGATGCATTCATCTCATGCTTAGCACGAAGCCGACTTTTATTTCAACGTTGTCTTCCATTTTTTTCTCCACTCCATGCATTTGACTGTGATCCTGTACTAAATATGGAGCACAGACCATTGTTGCCACCAGCTAAGATGCTAGCATGTTGAGGAAGAAAAGTTGGTCTGGATATGCACAGTGAGGTCTGCACTGTTGTGTTATGTGAACTGATTGGGAATATGACTGTGTGTGTGTGTGTGTGTGTGTGTGTGTGTGTGTGTGTGTTTGTGTGTGTGTGTTAGTTTGTGTTGGCGGATCAGCGCACAGGCCTTTTGGACATGCTGCAGGTGCTGCTGAAGCAGAAGGACCAGAGAGAGCAGGAGCTTCGGCAGCTTCTGGTAAGACTCATCTCGTTTTACCACATCTATGTCCTTAAATGACCTCTCACCTCTCGTTTACCTAGGTAGCACACAGTATACTAGCCCTCGGCTCTCGTTTACCAAGGTAGCACACCGTATAATAGCCCTCGGCTCCTGCTAGCTCTTTCAAAAATATCTGCCCACTACAGGGACACAGGAAACAAGTTGGTACTATGCGCAAGGCTTCGACCAGTGCTCTGAGGCATCGTTACTGTGATCACATTCCCTGAACGCAAATGTATAAGTCAATGTCTAAAATCAATCAATCAATCAATCAATCAATCACTGTTAGGTGAAAGTTCACTCAAGTTATCTCAGGAAAGTGAAGCAATTTCACTAACATTGCACAGGGTTTATTTACTTAAGATTTATCTAATTCTGACGGCATAAATGTTTCCAATGTCAGCAAGAATAGCCTCGCTCAACTAAAAGTCCTTTAGTGTCATCCCAACTGCGCTTTCTGTAATGCAAGGATGTCAGTTTTACACAGAACAAGCACAGTTCGACCCTTCTTATCACCTCTGAGCTCACCCAAACATGGACAAAAGGTTCCTTCTCTCACGCCTTTCTGTGTGGAGTTTGCATGTTCTCCCCGTGTTCACAAGGGGTTTGCATGTTCTCCACGTGTTCACAAGGGGTTTCCTCCACTAAGAACCCCAACAGAAAAACATGCAAAAAGAACAGAACACTCCTGTACGTCCCTGACCAAGACGGACGGTTCACTTGGTCCCCGGGCGCTGAAAAGCTGCCCACTGCTCCTGGGGGGTCCTGGAGGAAGGACAGTCCGGGATGGGAAAAAGCAGAGCGTGAATTCACAGCGACCTCAGGCCTGCGTGTGCGCGTGCCGTGTGTGTGTGTGTGTGTGTGTGTGTCCTGTGTCGCCTCCATATATCCACGTGTGTGTTGCAGTGTGTCGCTTGTGCAATAAAAAACTGACTGAAGTCAGCCTTGTTGTTTATATAGCTCTTCAGCACCTAATAATCTAAGTTACACACACATACAGAAACACAGAAAAGCCATGTTCCTGCTTACATAAGCACATGATTCATACGAGGGAATGTATTAATACAAGGCAGTTGGTTAATACATTCTTAAGTCACGAGCAGTGTTTCTAAATTAATTCTATCAATAACAAATCCCTATTTGCAGATGCACCAGACCAGTGTTCATGAAGGTGTGGTGTTTCTTGGGTCTTTGAATGATGCAAGAGGTCACTATTTGCGTTTGTGTTCTGTTCAGGTCGAGCTGGAACGGAAGAGCGAGTCCAACCTGCAGAACTACTGGATGATCCAGTACCAGAGGCTACTGGACTCTAAGCCTCTCTCACTGGCCATGCAGGTCAGCACAACTGCTAATATTCCAATGCTAACCCTTGAGCATTATAGCATGTGTGCTTTGGAGGACGGACTTTGTCGTACTTTGCTCACAGACTTTGTGACTGAGTCACCACAAAACAACTTCTTTGGTTACTTAAGTCTCACACTACATAGATTTTCCAGTTTTTGTTAAACGTCTGATAGTAAATGCCTATAATGACACGAGAGGCGTTGTGCTTATGAGGAGTGTTGTTGTGTGTGACAGGAGGCTGGCGTGGAGCATGAGCTGGTGAGTCTGCTGTCCAAGCTCTCCGCTGAGCACTACCTGCCCATCCTGGCTCACCACCGCATCACGGCCGAAGCTCTTCGCCACATGACCGCCAAAGACCTCAGCAAAGTATGCTGTTGTTCTCATTTATATATTATTATTATTATTAGTAGTATTTATATTTGTGTGTGTGTGTGTTGGGGGGTGTGTGAAAGATGAGACAAACATTAGAAGTGGAACAGTGGAATAGTTATGTGTGTGCCACCTTTAAATATAAATACAGGTCATTTAGTAAAGTTTTGTATTTAAAATATTGATTTCTTTGTCATAACAGAGTAATCCCAAACTCTATATTAAAAAAGAACTGCTTGTCTGTCTGTACAGATTGGGGTGAATGAGGTGGGCATACAGAGGGCTCTGCTCAACTGGGCAAAGACACATATAGCCAAGCCAACAAAGGGTGAGTCACAATATGTATACAAATATGCGCAGTATAATCACATAACTTTGATTAAATGTGCATTGAGCCGGGATCTATAGACAAATGCCAGTGAAGACCGTCGCTAGGAGCAAGTATGCCAACCCTTCATAGATCATCAACACATTTTTTTTTTATGTGTTTTACTTTGATCTTCATGGTGATATAACGTGACATCAAGCGGTTAGATAAACTATATCTCTGCAGAGTTTTATTTTCTATCTTATGTTATGCATTTTATGTATTCTACTTTTTATCTTAGTCTTTATGCACTCTATCACTCTTTTTATGTAATTTCTTTTTTTTATTTGATGCACTCTATCCTAGTTTTTCTGTTTTTCTGTTTATTTGATGTACATTTTTATGTGGATCACTGCATGTCATTTCTTTGCTGTTAAGCATTTTGAGCTGCATTGTTTTGTATGAAAGGTGCTATACAAATAAAGCTTATTATTATTAATATCATCATCATCATCCTTGAGTAACGATTCTGTTCTCCAGCAGTCGCCCTCCCGGCCGAGCCTCGGGCAAACGAAGAGGAAGAAGTAGCAGGCCCGTCCCAACCCAGTGCCCCCTCCCCAGAGGCGACCCCTCCGATGACCCCCTCTGCTCCAGGCCCTCCGGAGAGCCCCAGCTGTTCCGAGTGTGTGGTGTGCATGGAGCGAGGGGTAAGAGGCCAGCTACACTACACTCCACTACACTCCACTACACTCCACTCCACTCCACTCCACTCCACTCCACTCCACTCCACTACACTACACTCCACTACACACTCAGGGTGGCTCAACTCCACTACACTACGCTACACTACACTACGCTACACTACACTACACTACACACTCAGGGTGGCTCAGCTCCACTACACTACACTACACTACACTACACTACACTACACACTCAGGGTGGCTCAACTCCACTACACTACACTACACTACGCTCCACTACACTACACTACACACTCAGGGTGGCTCAACTCCACTACACTACACTACGCTACACTACACTACACTACACTACACTACACTACACTACACTCCTCTACACTACACTACACTACACACTCAGGGTGGCTCAACTACACTACACTACACTACACTACACTACACTACACACTCAGGGTGGCTCTACACTACACTACACTCCACTCCACTCCACTCCACTCCACTACACTACACTACACTACACTACACTACACTACACTACACTACACTACACTACACTACACTACACTACACTACACTACACTACACTACACTACACTACACTACACTACACTACCCACTCAGGATGGCTCAGCTCAGAGCGTGTATACGCTGTACCAAAACCCCGTGCCTGACACACAGTATGCAGTTTGTGTAGCTCTAACACAAGACATTTCTACCAAAACTAGTCAATATTTTATCCACATCCTAAGCATCAATCGTTTTGTTGATACCTGGTATTGTTACCCATACCTTTTCTACCCATTGTCTTGTCTGAAAACCTGCATATTTTGAAGATAACTTCTGCATGTCACGTCTATGGAAACTCAGATCAGGGCATCGTCTAGCAGGGCAGTGCCAAAGAGATATGGGCAGTGATTTCAAAGAGATATTATATTAGTAGATGTAGGAGAATAGCATAGAGTACAACACACAGTATCATGTTAATAGGATCACGTGTTGAACATGCTGGTATGCTAGTTATTCTCGTATAATGCTAGGCTATAATGAGTGGGAGGAGCAGTAATAGATCGTCACTCAGTAGGGGTTCTCATATAGGAAACAGACCCAGAGTAACTCTCCTCCACCTCTCTTCTCTTCTCCTCTCCTCTCTCCTCCACCTCCCTCTTCTCTTCTCGTCTCCAGTCGCAGGTTATCTTCCTGCCCTGCGGGCACGTGTGCTGCTGCTACCAGTGCAACGAGTCCCTGCAGACGTGCCCGCTGTGCCGCGCTGCCATCGACCAGCGCCTGCGCCTCTACTACGGCTGAGGAGCTGGGGGCCATCGCGGCCGTCTATGAAAACCACTTATGCACTTGCAATCATGCCGTCTTTCTGCATGTACTCTCTACCTATTAGGCCACACTCCAAAAGCTATCACCAACCTCACGACCACCACCACCACCATCATCATTTCCGTCCTCTGGACAAAGATAAGGTCTTTATCATCGGCCAAAGCCATGTGCAATATCCATGCCCATACCATCAGATACTTCCGGGGCTCTTTAAAGTGGTGCTGAGTTTGAACTAGGTGAGATGCACCAGGTGGTCCTGCGGTCAAGAGGAGGAGGCGGGAAAGAACGCTCCTGAATGATGCGATGAGCATGCATATTGCCCAGGTGGATAATGACACACACACACACACACACACACACGCATATTGCCCAGGTGGATAATGACACACACACACACACACACACACACACACACACATACGCATATTGCCCGAGTGGATAATGAGACACACACACACACACACACACGCATATTGCCCAGGTGGATAATGACAACACACACACACACACGCATGCATATTGCCCAGGTGGATAATGACACACACATACACACACACACACACGCATATTGCCCAGGTGGATAATGACACACACACACACACACGCATATTGCCCAGGTGGATAATCACACACACACACACACATATTGCCCAGGTGGATAATGCTGAATGAAAATGACAGGTCAGAGGGGATTATCTATTTTTGGATGTCTTGCCAGTCAAAGACTTTTATTTTGCCAGTTTCTGCAGCTGGCTGGTTTAATGTCCATGTGTTTTAAAATGTGATTAACTGCAGTCTGAATGTCAAATGAGAAACCTTTGCGAGAAATGATCTTGTAGTTTAATGGTTTTATGTCTATCTCATTTTTTTTTTAGATATATGTTAAGAGTTCTGTCGTTGTTCAGTATATAGATGAATACCAGTGTATTCTAAGGTCTAATCTCTTCACTGGTCTCTACACCATCTGTAAGTGCCCCCCACTGGACTTCAGAGCAACAACATGTGTTTCACACTTAAGAGTGGATGCTTTCTTTGAACACCGGATCTCTGCACGTGTGCCTTGTGTTATCTGTACTTGACGCCAATAAAAAAGTGGTCCTTCACAGGAACCGGTTACTCTCCCAGAACCGTTACAAATGGCCGTCAAACTGGAGGTGCACCTCTAGACAGCCAGGCTGTCTCTGCTGCAACATCACATCGCATCGATCACATCACAACCAACCAACTAAAGCGTCTAACCTCATTTCCATCCTTTACTATCTCTTGTGACTAAGTGCTCTTATTGTTGATACTAACAATGCATGCTTTCTATTATGTTACTGTAAATATATATATATATACTGCATGCTGAGAAGTACTGAATATATGCTCAATAAATTATACCTAAAATCATACCACTTGTCACCGAAGTTGCATACGGTGTGTTGCTTTGAAAAGCAGCAGATGCAAATATGCTGTACCAAAAGACAGTGCCTGACACACAGTATGCAGTTGGCGTAGCTGGAACACAAGACATTTCTACCAAAACTAGTCAATATTTTATCCACATCATAAGCGTAACAAATTAAAGCTATCGATGTTATCACATATTTTTACCCATTCCCTTTCTACCCATTGTCTTGTCTGAAAACCTGCATATTTTGAAGGTAACTTCTGCATGTCATATCTATGGAAACTGTGATGTTTTTATGTCTGTGTATATGTGTATAGATGAACTGCTAACTGCTCATCTGTGTATAGATGAACTGCTAAGGTGCCGATCTGCCTTGGCTACTTAGCATATCCAGCACGTGGAGGTGTGTAAAGCATATCCCTTCACCAGCGCATCATTAGTGTGGTGTGAAACCTATGCAAATAAATTTGCTTACAAGTCTGCCTGCCTCCTGTCTTGGTACACTTCTGCAGTGAGACACATATGCTTCTGCAGTGAAACATGCTTCTGCAGTGAGACATATATGCTTCTGCAGTGAGACACATATGCTTCTGCAGTGAGACACATATGCTTCTGCAGTGAGATATATATGCTTTTGCAGTGAAACATGCTTCTGCAGTGAGACACATATGCTTCTGCAGTGAGATATATATGCTTTTGCAGTGAAACATGCTTCTGCAGTGAGACACATACTTCTGCAGTGAGACATATATGCTTCTGCAGTGAGACACATATGCTTCTGCAGTGAGATATATATGCTTTTGCAGTGAAACATGCTTCTGCAGTGAGACACATGCTTCTGCAGTGAGACACGTATGCTTCTGCAGTGAGATATATATGCTTCTGCAGTGAGACACATGCTTCTGCAGTGGGACATACATGCTTGGCTGGGTCACATCTTGCTCTGCTGCCTCATCTCTTAAATGTTTGGCGAGCCAACATCATGCAGAATACTTGGCAACTTGAGTGTCACAAACATACTTAAAGCAAATTATAATGTATAACAAATTATAATGTATAACAGTTCTACTGGTCGACCTATGTCTTGGGTTTTATTAGGTAGATTTCAACATTTACAATGTTAATTTTATAAATAATGTAATTAGTTATACAAATAATTAATAAAACATTCATAAAAATGTTTGCCCTGAGGTTAAGCACATTCATTTATATAAACATTCTATTTAGGTTGTGATTCCTGGAATTAAAATGTTGCTGGTGTGATTCTTCATTGCAGACATTAACAGTTATTCCTCAACCATGGAGGAGTCGTCTCTCTTTACCAAACACCTCTCCAGGACCAAATCGCTCATGACCTCCAAATCAGTGGTGACTAGAAGCTTCAGTGGAGTTCAAACAAGTGACATCCTGAGTCACACCTGAATGACCTTGTGAAAGACCTAGCCTGATGTTTTGTTGGGTCACAAATAGCATTTATGATTGGTGAATTGCTGATTGCTGATTATCTTGAAGCGGATCTGATTGCTTTGTTTGGGCTGAGGGAGTTGACTCTCCTGCTGGTGTTGTCTGTGTGTCCATGGAGATCTCTCCTGCTGGTGTTGTCTGGGTGTCCATGGAGATATCTCCTGCTGGTGTTGTTTGGGTGTCCACGGAGATCTCTTCTGTGCCTGAGGACTCCTGGGACTCCACCACACCATTCGCAGACCCGTCAGTAGTGTGCTTATTTGACATCTCTTCTTGCGCATTTGTGGTTGTGGTTGCATTTACGTCTACCTCCTTTGAGTGTTTACTTTTCTCCTCACTCACCACCTGTTCCTCTGTCTTACTGTCCCACAGGGACTCTTGAAGAGATGCGTCACCACCTTCCTCCTCCTCTCTTTCATCATCTGCCTCTGCTGGGATGTCATTCAGATCAGCTAGGAAGTGCAGGGTGACACTCTGTTGGATGATGGGGGGGAACGGACTGTTAGCAAGGCGATACACTGACATTTTTTTTAACCTAATTTTAGACTGCCATAGTGTAAAAACACAACACCACATGCATAAAATCTAAGTGGAGTGGAAGAAGTAAAATGTAAAATGAAAAAATCAACAGTGTTTTTGAGAACGGATACGTCATTACAAACATGGTATCGTAATACCCAAGGGTATCACTATGTTTATGGAATTCTCTACACTGTATCAGAGTGGTCCAAAGGTACTCGTCTCATCCGTGCTACCTTGATGGTGTTGACAGCCAGCTTCAGGATGGTGCTTCCGGTGTAGGTCTCCTGCAGGTCAAACTCCTCTCTCAGTGAGTGGAACACTCTGTTCATCACCTGCTTGAGCTGTGGGGAACATCAAGATTGTCATTACTAGCGATCGGTAGTCTAATCAGGGCAACAGTTCTAGGATATAATAATAATAATAATAATAATAAACTTAATTTGTATAGCACCTTTCATACAAAACAATGCAGCTCAAAGTGCTTAACAGCAATATATAGGAGGCAGTATGAGAATAAACACAGAATAGTAATATGAAAAGCATGCGGCAAACCAGCCACATGTTAAGGTATGTGGTGTAATCCTCTGCAAGTCTTTCTCAAATGCACCAATGCAAGTCTTGTGTTTGGAGGTTTTATACCAATTAGAAGGTAGTTACCTGTGTGGCAGCTGCCTCCTCATTGGTTTGTTCAAACAGCTTCTGCTCTAACTCAACCAATCGCATCTCTAGATGCTGTTTCTCA
>NC_045163.1:23406930-23441930 GCF_900700415.2 Clupea harengus | reverse complement strand
GTCCCCTCTGTCCCCCCTGTCCTCAGTGTGACTGTCCCCCCTGTCCAAAGCGTGACTGTCCCCCTCTGTCCCCCCTGTCCTCAGCGTGACTGTACCCCCTGTCCCCCCTGTCCTCAGTGTGACTGTCCCCCCTGTCCTCAGCGTGACTGTCCCCTCTGTCCCCCCTGTCCTCAGTGTGACTGTCCCCTCTGTCCCCCTGTCCTCAGTGTGACTGTCCCCCTCTGTCCCCCCTGTCCTCAGTGTGACTGTCCCCCCTGTCCAAAGCGTGACTGTCCCCCTCTGTCCCCCCTGTCCTCAGTGTGACTGTCCCCTCTGTCCTCAGCGTGACTGTCCCCCTCTGTCCCCCCTGTCCTCAGTGTGACTGTCCCCCCTGTCCAAAGCGTGACTGTCCCCCTCTGTCCCCCCTGTCCTCAGCGTGACTGTCCCCCTCTGTCCTCAGCGTGACTGTCCCCCTCTGTCCTCAGCGTGACTGTCCCCCCTGTCCTCAGTGTGACTGTCCCCCCTGTCCTCAGTGTGACTGTCCCCTCTGTCCTCAGCGTGACTGTCCCCCTCTGTCCCCCCTGTCCAAAGCGTGACTGTCCCCCTCTGTCCCCCCTGTCCTCAGTGTGACTGTCCCCCCTGTCCTCAGCGTGACTGTCCCCTCTGTCCTCAGTGGACTCATACAGACCTGAATGATCCTTTGGATGCTGTGCATGATCATGGCTGTTTCCATGGAGACAGAAGGTGTAACGAAGGGGAAACCCTGATGCTGAAGCTTGTCCACCTGTGTTAGAGTCAGAAATAATCTTACTGTTGGAAAATTCTGACGGCAGTGAAATGTCTGTCCGAATGTAAATAAAAACAATGATAATCACAGATACAAAGCAATTATAATCATATATACAGAAAAAGACTTATGCTGTAAAACTCACAGAAATGTATTTTTTATTTATGAAGAAATGGGCCAAGTTCTTTGGATTTAACTTTAATAAATACATATATGTGGAAGCAAATATTTCACAAAAGATTAGAAAAGAGAAAGATCAGACCTTTGCAGTTAACTCCTCTACTTTGTGTGCCACCTTCCCAACATCCAACAGCATCTCAGCGCTGAGGTGCCGTACGTCGTTCATCAAGAAGGAAGTGACATCAGGAGCTGGGTGATAAGTACGGTTGCATAGATCAACATAACCTCCACAAAATAGACCCGGTCTGCACTTGAACCCAAGTATGAAGATGAGAGTATCCTTTACCTTGGTATGCCACAGTATGAAACCCCATCGGCTGAATATGAGCAGTGGTCAGAAGAGCAGGGTAGGGCTGTTGAAAAGCAGAAACACCTCGGTCACTTCAGCAGCCAGACTGACAAGTGATATCATGGCTAGCAGATACACACGATAGAATGTGTTCCTCCTCCCTCACCACAAATGCCGGCATTGACACAGATTCCACAGGCTGTGCCGTGTTGTCAGGTTGCCGGGCAACAACTTGCTGGGAAGGAGCTGAATCTAATTGTGAAGAACAGAGGTAGTATGAGTCAGTATTCGTCATGTGGCCGTGCATTAAGGCAGCTCAGGCTATTTTACGGCCTGTGGAGGATGGATATCACACCTGGATCAGGTGGAGGTGTATCTGGTGGTGGTGAGGAGGAGGAAGGCAGTGAGGGGCAGGCAGGGGCGCTGGGAGGGGTAGCATGATGTGTTCTTCCAGAGTCCCAGATGTCCTGGAGACATAACAAGACATAGTGTTCACTGAATAAAGGAGTATCCAATATGGCATCCAGTCGCAGAGACTTTGCTCACTCTTAGCAAATGAGGGAGTTCTTTGGCTGAGCCTGTGGAGGAGCCATGAATGGATCTGCCTACAAGCCTTTGTGCCTGTACAGGGTTAGTTAATATGGCACAGATACACAGTAAAAATTTGAAGTCCTACATGGCACCCTTTCTCTATGGACAGTATACGTTATAAATATTCTGTTAATCACAGTCCGAGCTGTTGTTCAATATTTATTTCATCACAAAACTGAAAGCACAATGTCTTCAACATTAGTTTTACAAACAACCACCTGTAAAACTATGATACTTTTCTACTGCAACAAGCAAAGGACATTAATTTCTTAAGGCAGATTTATACTCGGTTTTAACACATAAACGTAACACGTAAGTTACATAAATAAAGCGAATTCATGGAGAGAATAGAGGCTACTATCCCATTCTCACAGGAGAAATCAGAAACAGCAATCTGAGCATATTTGTCAAACGCGATAGAAGATACTGCTCTGATATATTCCTATTCCATACTGAATATTCTGTTTAGATCAGGTTTAGATCAAGGTTTGTTTTGACATCCCGTCATATTTCAGATGATAGTTAGGTGATAGGCTATACTGTGTTGACATTTAAAAACCGTTGACTGCGATTGTTTGGAAAGAACGCGCTAATTCACCGAACAAATACTTTCATATTCATTTTCCACCACTTGTTAGCCATGTCATCCATTCATATTGATGTGAATCAATCAATTTCACCCCTGAGGCAAGCGATAGAATGGAGCCTGGTCTGCTCATATGCAAAAGTTAACATTAACGTGAAGTGGAGTTAATTTGCGGCCAACACCATTGTATTACAAGCACTGACATTCACTCATGATGAGAAGGTACACATGGCGATTCTCTCGCCTTCTATCTTTCATCTTTGAATAATGTAACTTATAAACACAGCGTTTTAAAGCGCTGTGGCCGTCATTAAAATATGTATCAATAAACGAACTTCTGCATCATGTGATCTGTCTTTTTTCGCCACTGGTACTGGTACTTTCATATTCATTTTTCGCCACTTGTTAGTCATGTCATCCATTCATATTGATGTGAATCAATACATTTCACCCCTGAGGCAAGCGATAGAATGGAGCCTGGTCTGCTCATATACAAAAGTTAACATTAACGTGAAGTGGAGTTAATTTGCGGCCAACACCATTGTATTACAAGCACTGACATTCACTCATGATGAGAAGGTACACATGGCGATTCTCTCGCCTTCTATCTTTCATCTTTGAATAATGTAACTTATAAACACGTCGTTTTAAAGCGCTGTGGCCGTCATTAAAATATGTATCAATAAACGAACTTCTGCATCATGTGATCTGTCTTTTTTCGCCACTGGTACTGGTACTTTCATATTCATTTTTCGCCACTTGTTAGTCATGTCATCCATTCATATCGATGTGAATCAATCAATACTAATACAACTTTAACTGTGATAGCAGGTGCCCGTTGGTAAATAGCCTATTTCACATTGTATTTGCTTAAAACACACAGATGTAGGCTACTGTCAAATCAGAAAGAAAATCAGCTGTCACTCGGCTATTACCTGACCAATAGCCTACCTTTCAAACTCGGTGATAGTATTCACAACTAATTTGTCCTTCATTCTACCAAATATGATTAAACGGCATATGTTATTGCACACGTGAGGCAAGCTGAGCCCGGTCTGCTCATACAAAAGCTATCATTAACGTGAAGTGGAGTTAATTTGCGGCCAACACCATTGTATTACAAGCACTGACATTCACTCATGATGAGAGATTCTCTCGCCTTCTATCTTTCATCTTTGAATAATGTAACTTATAAACACGTCGTTTTAAAGCTCTGTGCCCGTCCTTAAAAGATGTGTCAATAAACGAACTTCTGCATCATGTGATCTGTCTTTTTCGCCACTGGTACTGAATTGCCAACCTTTGTATTTCGTGTAACAAATGTATTAATTTTCCTTTGTCCCGCTGCAATAAATAGGCTTACTTCACTCAACATTCAGAAGGGAAAGGGAGATAACCCCGGAGTTAAGAATATAGATCACTTCGGCTCTGGAGCAGTAAACAAAAGTCTCCCCTGTAATCTCAGACTACGATTAGCAGGAAAGGTTAACAACAGGCTAATTAATAAAATACAATACTTAATAGACTAACAATCCAATATTTATTTGTTTGAGTGTTGTTTAGTGCAATGGGGGTGTATGATCGTTATTGTCTATAAAGTAAGGCATTTTCAACAGAAAAATCTCCCGTTCATCGTGTCCATTCGCGTCATGGGGTAGGCAAAAAAACGTTACTCCACCTAATGTTCTGGCGTTGAATCGCTTTGCAACACGCACAACCCTTGGGGAACCTAAAGGAACTATAAATCAAAACAACTGCGTTTATGTAACTTACGTGTAACTTCCGTGTTACGTTTATGCGTAAAAACCGAGTATAAAAGACCCTTTAGACAGCACTATTATTCCAGAAGTCACATTGCCTACCTCTGTCTCAGAGTCACTGGGGTCGGGCTGAGCAGGAATCGCACCATGCAGGAATGGGAGCATGGGCTGGCCCATCTTAGCCATGCGGGAGATGAGTTTGGCCTTGGCGGAGTCGAAGTCGGAGCCCTGAGGACCAACACAGGGCACAAGCTGAAGGTTAACTTCCAGCTCTGGAGACGCTCAGAAGCTGCAGCTGTGTATCAGTACAGCTCTGAAACTTTGCGTGGGAAGAATCCTATGGGACTGGTGAAATAATGGAGGACGGAAAGGCAGAAATCACCAACCTTCAGTTTCTCATTTGGAGAATTGGATTTAGTTGGCTGTCCCCTGAGATGACAGAGAGAGAGAGAGAGAGAGAGAGAGAACATTTTGAGAGTTCATGTTTACATCAAAACATCTGCAAGCCTCTCTACTGGAGTGCTTACAAAACACTTTTCCTGTTTTTCAGAGCTGTACCTGTTTTCTGGTTGAGCTGCTTCAGAACTTTCCACTGACACAGAGGGTGAAGAATCTGGGGATTCTCGACTAAGACAATCCAATGCCCCATCCATAGAAAAATGAACCTGGACACCATGGAACATATGGAAAATTGGTTATAGTTGGAGTTGAGGGATTTAGCAGATGCTTTTGTCCAAAGCAACTTCCAAAACATTAGGCAAAAAAAGAGTAAAAACAGCAATGAGAAAATTAAGCAATAAGCATAATGCAAATCTATTCAGAAAACTATTTTAGGTGTCATATTACAGTAAAACCATCCATTTTTACCATAATAATAATATTGTAATAATAATAATGTTAATGATAATAATAATAAAAGTGATTACTTTATGTAATAAATATATATATATACTCTCCAAAACTTCCAAACTATTCTCTAAAAGGTTTGGCAATATTCATCTCACCTGCCGAATTTCTACATCCAGAACCAAGGTAATGGATGGAGGTGCGTTGTGCAGGATGCCCTTGGGGTCAACAGTGTGACTAGGGGGGATGACCAGGAGTCGCCGGCCCCCTCTCTGCATCCCCAGCAAGCCCCTTTCCCAACCCTAAAGATCCCACAGGAGAAACTCACATGGCAGAGGGCAAGAACAACTGTACAAACAAGACCTGCACCTAAACTGGAGCTCCTACTCACTGTGGGTTCTTTGCCAGGCCCCAGTTTCACTCGATGCAGCCCGTCTTGACTCGTCCTGGAGCTGGGGTTGAATGTCTCCAGGAGAGACACAGATACAGTTATGTGGACAGTCAGCATGAGATCAACCCTTTGAAACTGGAAAACTAATGGAACTCATACTTGGGCCAAAAGGCCGATAATTTGGAACAGCAAGGAACTTATTAACTCTGCAGGACCCAAAGGATGCAGGGACTTTCAGGGATCTATTTTCAATTGTGACCATATCTAATACATGAAATATGAGAGACAATCAAACAATTGATTGCATTTCATAGAGTCAAGAATATAACAACAGCGTGACATAAAGGCTTGGTGTTGGCGCCATCTTGGATAGTGAGTATATGTGTTACCTCTCCTGTGGTGTGGTTCTGCAGAAGCCATCCTGTGAGGACCATCTCCAGGGCGTCTCCACTATCCACCGCCTGCCCCTCTCCTAACACCAGGTCCTGGGCCACCAGCATGTCCTGAGATGGGTCACTGTTCCACTTCGCCATACATATCTGAGGATGGAGTTATCAGACAAAAACATCAAATGTAGGTTGTGTGTCAAATATCATGTTAAAGAGGACCTATTAAGCTAATTTTCAATGTTCATAGTTATATTTTTGGGGTCTACTAGAATAGATATACAGGCTTCAATACTGCAGAAACACATTATTTTTCTCATTCTGTACATCTCTATTTACCCTCTGTCTGTAACACTCTGTTAGAGTGTAGAGATGTCGACAGCATGACAGAAAGTTCATTGAAACTGCTTAGCCAAGGCGACTTATAGGGACATTTACTTCCTGGATATCTGGATATGAGTTCTTTGCACATCAGGGACACAAGCATTTCAAGAGGCAAAAATCACCTCTTTGCAGAAGTCGGAGCTGATTTTCACAGAGTCAAACATCAACGACCAATTCTGTCTCTGGTCATCGTAAAAAGTGGCATAATTCCCAGGCTGAACCTACATGAGAGATGAGGATTCAAAACTGTAACACAACACTCTGCAACACATCACCCTCTGGGCACAGAGGAGAGAACATATGGAGATGTTCTTTCATGCATGGAAGTTATACCATAGAGTTCACATGACATGCATGGATGGACGTCATACCATAGAGTTCAAATGACATGCATGCTGTACTCACAGTTAGGACAAACCCTGGGTGGATCCTGGCAGTCGATAGCTGTTTCTGCTGGCTTCCATAGATCAGGATCTTATACTGCAAAATGTACAATGATTGACCATGAACTTGACATATACACACACGTACACGCACACGCACACACACGTGCACACGCACACGCACACACGCACACACACAGGAAAAGGGATACACAAAAAAGCCCCACTCACCTCTTTGTTTCCATGGTTTCCCAGAACCGCAGCACCAACTTTACCCTGCTTTACATACTGCCTATTCACACTGTTCACACAACCACAGACACCATCACACAACCACATACACCATCACACAACCACAGACAACATCACACAACCACAGACACCATCACACAACCACAGACAACATCACACAACCACAGACACCATCACACAACCACAGACACCATCACAAAACCACAGACACCATCACACAACCACAGACAACATAACACAACCACAGACAACATCACACAACCACAGACAAGATCACACAACCACAGACACACAACCACAGACACCATCACACAACCACAGACAAGATCACACAACCACAGACACACAACCACAGACACCATCACACAACCACAGACACCATCACACAACCACAGACAAGATCACACAACCACAGACACACAACCACAGACACATAACCACAGACAACATCACACAACCACAGACACCATCACACAACCACAGACACCATCACACAACCACAGACACCATCACACAACCACAGACACCATCACACAACCACAGACACCATCACACAACCACAGACACCATCACACAACCACAGACAACATCACACAACCACAGACAAGATCACACAACCACAGACAACATCACACAACCACAGACAACATCACTGTCATGCAGTCATGAAACTTATGTTTGGCATAAGTTAATTCTAACACAAGGCATGTATAGATTTCTGGATACTAGATTCTATAATGTAATGTATAATTTGCCACAACTTAAAAAAAAAAACTACTGTTTAGAGTAGTAGTGTATGAGGGTTGCATATTTCCATGGTTTATCACTCACAAGCGGAATGCGTGGACAGCTGTGACAAACAGAACCGCCGGGACAGACGGAGGAGGAGGTGTTGGCTTCTGAGGAGGAGGACCTTCAAGTTTGTAAACAAATCATTAATCAACAGCAACTGAAAGCTGAATGTCTCTCACTCAGGAAGACATGATTCGGTAATGTCAAAGGACATCGGCTAAGCCCTCCCCACAGACGTATGGTGGTACCCACCCGGAGTGGCAGTGGACGTGTTCTTCTTGGGCTGCTTAGGGGCAGTATACTTGAAGGACTCGTCACCCTGACTCTCAGCCTGGTCCAGGCTAAAGAGAGAGGCCAGCTTCGCCCTAATGTAAACATACGACACATACATACACATACATGCACACACAGAAACACACAGAGACACACACACACACATACACGCATGAACTCTGAGGGTAACACCGTAATGTCTTTATCATATCCTCCTGGCATCTTAGATCTTTCTAGGAATCTTCATCTGACCTGATATATTTCTAAAATAGTCTGGATCATCGTGGTACTGAACTGAATGAAAATACATGATAAAAAGTTAAGACATTGACTGAATAATTCCAGAGGAAAACCCCATAACTGTTTAGGGAAGCAAAACCATTGCGTGACCTTTACTTTTATCAGACACTAACCCCTAAGAGACCGATATTTCACTTCTACTTACACGGAGACGCCACAGATGGTTTAGACAATCATGTACTGTAGAATTTTAAATTTGACAGAAAAGCTCTTCACACAGCCAGGTTCACTAGTGTTACACAAGACTGAGCAGTAGCCCTCAGAGGCACTCATAGAGATAATGGTCTATAGAGATAAGCCTCAAACAGAACACACTTCAGCAGAATAACCAGACAAACTCCTATTACCTGCCTGAAATCAATGCTGTTTTGGTCTGTTGTGTGTATGATACCTGACCAATAAGCAAATCAACTATTGTCAATCAATTGTCAATCAATTGTCAATCAATTGTCATACCTCCAATACACAGATGCCCTAATACTGACCCTTGAGCCTCTCTCCAGAGATAGTCAGTGTCCCACACGGCTGACATGGCAGCCAGCTTTCAGCTACCGCAAGTCGTGTCCGTGTCCTGTGTGAGTGTTTAGCCCTGTCAGCCCTCACGCTGGTGATCCTCTGAGTAGTCTTGGCAGCAAGAACTGCTGCTGTGGGAGACTTCCCTATCTAGGGCTAACAGCTAACATGTGAAAGTCATTACACTGGGTGGGTTTGGTCTCTGTCTGTGCCTCCTTGAAAGCCGTCCTTGTTAAACCCGTCATCTCTTATCTCCCTGCTTCGATGCCTTTTGTAACTTATCGTTTTTTGGTTTTGGATTGGATTATCAAGAACGCATCAAAAAGACCTTACAAGTGGCTTTGTTGATTTAATTTATATTTTGGTGCGACAGTTGGTTTCAGTATACAATATCAGCTCTGTTTTTCTACAAGCGCCTTACATGGTAAAAATGTCCTGATAGTCATTTCAACCCATGCTGTCCACTGCCTTCATGTAGAGATAAATTGTAAACTTGGAAGACCTCATCTGCTGACAAACCAGCATCCATAACATATCATGGAATAAACTATTAGCAACACATCTTACCAACTGCAGCTATTGATTGAAGTTTTACTTCGCATTTACCCAATGCTATCAACCATGGTGGCGCTTAGACTTTATTAATGTGGATAAATGTTAAATAGATAAATGTTACTCGGGAAAGGTTTAGAAACCCATCCTGAACTGCTTACAGTGATATGATTTAGTGTACACAAGAAACAATTCTGTTTTTCATGACTTTTCTCACAAAGGCATTGAATATTCAGTAGAATGCAAAGATACAAACTGTATATTGCTTGCTAGACAGTCAGACAGTTCTCTCTTCAATCATGCTAAAACACTTCAACAACAACAACAAAAACTATGCACATCAAAGTTTACAGATATTATTTAGACTTTTGCTACAAGTGACGGGACACCCTTTTCACTAAATGTGATGAGGAGGGACACCCAGTCTTTTCATTAAATGTGGCTTGCTGTGATTTATTTCTACAGAGGAGTCATATTGGCAGGTAGTTTTGCTTCAACAAGGGCTTGTTTTAAATCACTTCAGGACAGGGATAGAGCCATGCAAAGAAAACATCTAAAGCAACTATATGAAAGCTCTACCAAGTCTACTTAAGAAAATATTAATATTAGGCTATAAAATATATGTAAATTAGAGTGTCTGAATCTATTTTCGGGTGAGATTATTGACCTAATCATTATTATATTAATTATTATTATATTTTATCAATAAATGAAATTCAGTGAGCATTCTAATTTGTGCGATTTCCATTCCCTGACCATGTCAAATAATGCCGTCGAGGTTCTTTCACAGCGACAGTCTGTAAATTAAGAGGTGGCTATCCAGTAGTAGTCCAGTAGCCCATCTTACAGTCAAAACTAAAACATTCAGTGAAAACGAAATATGATCTAAAGCACACAGTAGGAGTTCTTTAAAGATTTTTCAGTGAGCTGTCCGCTTTCATGTGCTTATTTCCGATGGATAATTGAAGCAGCGTATTTACTGACGCTCTACTAAAAGTCCAACATAAAGTACCATTGATGGAGGGATATCAACAGCAAGTCGTGTCCGTTGAGAAAAGAAGGAATGTATTTTTTGAAGTCCTCACTCACCCGCTGTTCCGTGACAGAAAATCTGCTCGGTAGTATGCAAACATGTCTTGCGCTTTCATGCTCGCGGACAAAGACGCTCCAGTGATCTTATAAAAGGTATCACACCTCTGGCCGCTGAGTGATATCACAACGCGTCACATTTCCGGAAACAAACACAGCTTTTGTATGTTTCTCACTGATACCCGAGAACTTAACAGACTTGCTCTGGTTATATTGGACCCCTACTAACCCTGGTGAAGTAGCTTATAACATACAAAAAAGATTTCGTGTGATGTAGCGAAGGCTGACATAGCCTATAATTCACTCAATGTTATGGCCTCTAACAGTGTGTTGATAGCAAAATAACGGTATTGCTCCATTACAGGCTAGATTCAGGATCAGCTTCACATGAATATCTGCATTTTCCATAGTTTATTTTTCATTTCGATTAGTTTGGTGGTGCTCAAAGGCTACGCCAAAATTATAAGCCAGACAGACAGACGGATAGACGAAGAGATAGATTTGGTATATTCTTTTATCAGAGTTACTACGTATTTTTCGACAGCAAGAACTATCACATACAAAACACCTTTCCTTGTGCCACTGGCAGTAGCCCAGTTCATAGTTAAGAGTTTATTAAGGCCCTACGTTAATATTTTTTTTCTTGCCATGGTTTTGCCTTAACCACAGGAATCACGTAGGTCCCACCACTTTGCGCATTTGCATTGATATGGAATATGTCATACCGCGCAACACTGAAGAAGAGACAGACGCGCTTTGAACGAGTTTTGACTGCAGCCAAAGAAACGTGAAGTATAGAGAACTGTCGTAAATTACTTTTTTAAACCAACCAAAACCGAGGAAAATCGAGCCGTAAAGTGTGACAGAACAACACATTGCCGGGTCTCTGGTAGTACGCCTTTTGCTGTCTATGGCCAGACGATGTAATTGAGAGATGATTGAACTTCGACACGGCTCGTAAGAGAAGTGTTAGTGTTGTCTTACCCCGTCTGAGACTCCTAGATTAAATCAGGTTTGTTTAATTTCTATGACGTGTTTTTTTGCGGACCACAAGAAAGCTGCGTCTCTGTCGAAAGGTCGTTGCCCACATCATCTCAGCTAGCCAGCTATTGCTAGTCTTGGGTATTGTATCGACCATGATTGAGGTTATGTATCTCTTTCACTGACAGTCAGCGTTTTTTGTACAACTTCTAGATTGTTAATTTTGTCAGCTGGCAAAATGGATCGTGCCCTCCTGGTTTTATATGGCAGCCAGACTGGGACAGCCCAGGACACGGCCGAGCGTATAGGACGGCAAGCCCAGAGGAGGCGGATGAAAGTTCGTGTTGAGGCCTTTGACAGTTACAATGTGGTGAGTGGATCTGCATTACACAAAGCCAATAAAGATGAGTAATGATGAGTAATAAAGATGTACAATGGGAAATTGGAGGGAGTGAAATGCCGGGAGTTTGACCTTGTAGCATGAAGTTACAAACAAGGGCTGTCATCTCTGTTGTTGATGCTTGTCATGTATATTAACAGGCTGGCTTGATCGCTGAATCTTTGGTGGTATTTGTGTGCTCTACCACTGGTCAAGGTGACCCTCCAGACAACATGAAGGTATTGTCTTTTCAGTGTCACTCTAATGGACTTTGCTTCTTTAATTTCACTATTTGTGTTTGTAGCGAGGGGGAGAGAGCAGGCACCCCACCTGGCCTTAAACCAAGGTCACACTGCCCTCCCTTTCTGGAAGCGCACCCATGCGTCCCTCACAAATCCTCCAACCGTACTTCTCCCATCCCACACTTCTCCCACACACTAGTGCTTCACCCATCTCCATGGTGCCTCACACAGGGGTCAACTTAACCTGGGGGTACCTCATACGGTTCCACATACTGGGCACGCCTCTGATGGCCTCACAGCAAGCCATTCCACTTCTGACACCATATGTAGCGAAGGGAGAGAGAACTGCCTTGAACCCGGGTCTACAGGGTACCAAACCTGGACCCAAAGAGCCAGGCTCTTTGGTATGGCAATCAGAGCACATACTCAACCGTAGTGATGGCACTCCACCACAGTGTTGTACATGACAGGACTTCACAGCAAAATGTAGAAATGTAATTAGATTTGTCAGTGGCTTGACTAATCACATCTTTGTCATTTCTCCTGAATGCATTATGAGTCTTTAAACCTTTTGTTTGCTCAACAGAATTTTTGGCGGTTTCTCTTCAGGAAGTCCTTGCCTGCTGGTTCTCTGTGTCGCCTAGACTGTGTGGTGTTGGGTCTCGGGGACTCCTCTTATCCCAAGTGAGCATGGAATCTATATTTGTAACTCTCAGTCTTACTACCACAATCTTTGTAATGATTTTGGCAATTGTGCCACTGCAGTGACCATTTGATTTAGGGAGTTATCACTGGTGTTTCTTTGATCAAGTTTAACTTCAATGAAGACTACAATGTCTTTTTTATTGAGTATCTTTTCTAAATCAGTGTGTCATAAAAATCAAATTTCTATCCTTTGCCAGGTTCAACTTTATTGCCAAGAAACTCTCAAAGCGCCTTTTGCAGCTTGGTGCCAATGCTCTGCTGCCGGTCGGACTAGCAGATGACCAGCATGACCTAGGGTGAGTCAGTCAGGGGAGATCACGCAAAAGTGGGATGAGTGTCAATATTAAAGACCCAAGAGGGATCTCATTTATCGGTCAGAAGATATTTTAATAAATAATATTAATTCAAGGATAATATTTGGTTGACTGTATGTACTTTGGATTTCACAGCAACCTGTCTTTGAAATATCCTGTGGTTGACTGGCATCTTTTTTTGAAGTTTTAACTTAAATTGTTCAATTGTTTCTGTTTTGTAGCCCAGATGCGGTGGCTGACCCTTGGCTCAAAGCATTCTGGGAAAAATCACTGGCTCTGTACCCCCTCCCAGCTGGACAGAGCCTCATGAGAGATGAGGAACCGTAAGTGTCACTCTCTGTTGTAAGAGGAAGAAAGCGTCAGTCCAACATGGCGTCTGACATTAGATCACCTGGGATGGTTTTTCTTTTCTCATCTCTGTAGACTACCTCCCCGGTATGTGTTCCATTTCCTGGACGACATCATGGAGGAGTCGAGCGGTCGTTTGCGCGTACAGGAGGACTCCGGGCCGCCTTCTTCTGCTCACCCCTTCTTGGCCAGGGTGGTGTTCAATCACAGAGTTACAAGCCTCTCCCATTTCCAGGAAGTGCGGCACATGGAATTTGACATTAGCGGCTCCAATATTGAGTGAGTTCATCTTGTAGATATGAATGTTATTTTTACCTACAGCTATTAATGTTCATTCTATTTGTTTACTCTGAAAAAAAAAAATGCAGTGCATTTGTTGTTGGTGTGTACACCGCACAGTGTCCATTCTGTGTGTGTGGTTACACGGCTGTGTTTTGTTTGTACATGTAATGAAATTATTCTCTTCTGACACAGTGAATAACTGAAGGCTGCCTGTGGGAATATTGTGCTAACGGTTGCATGCTTATGTGAGCGTCTGCTAGGTTTACTGCGGGGGACGTGGTTATGATGCGTCCCTGTAATGCGCCGGAGGATGTGGACCAGTTCTGCCAGCTGCTGCGGCTGGACCCACAGAGCCAGTTCACCCTGAAGCCCACCGACAGCAGCACAGGTGAGGTCATAATAAGAGACAGCAGCACAGGTGAGGTCATAATAAGAGACTCTGAAGCCCTTCGACAGCAGCACAGGTGAGATCATGGAGGTAGCGGGTGTTGGAAGGTGGGACTGAGCCCAAATCAGGGGTGAAGAAGTTACCCTTTAAAATCGATTTTCATACAGATAATGAAATATTTTGATATAAGTTGTCAGTGTTATGGCGGTTAATTGGTAAATGTGAGGAGTGCAGTGTGGAATTGTTGAGCAGAAGGATTGTGACTAAATATTGCATCTGTTAAATACAGTAGAGGTGTAATCGATAAGCCACCCCTGGCCTGAGTGACGTTCTGGGCTTCATTTAATCAGATGTTCTCCGTGTCCCTGTTGCCATAGCAGCGGTGCCCGGCCGGCTCCCTCAGCCCTGCTCCGTGAGGCACCTGGTGGAGTCCTTCCTGGACGTCTCCGCCGTGCCCCGCCGCTCCTTCTTCGAGCTGCTCGCCACCTTCGCCACCAACGAGCTGGAGAGGGAGAAGCTGACCGAGTTCAGCTCTGCGCAGGGCCAGGATGAGCTGTACGCTTACTGCAACAGGCCTCGCCGCACGGCGCTAGAGGTCAGGGAGAGGTCAAAGTGGTGACGCATACAGGTGGTGGTGGTGTGTGAACCCCTACTGATGAGGTCTTTGGTGTTTCCACAGGTTCTGGCCGACTTCCCCCACACCACAGCTGAGCTGAAGGTGGACTACCTGCTCGACCTGTTCCCCGAGATCCAGCCACGGTCCTTCTCCATAGCCTCATCACTACTGGTAAACAATCACCCATTTTGTTTACCTCTCAGTCACTCAGTTCGTTTACCACTTCTGCAAGTGATAGACCCGTCTCTGAAGAGATGACAACTGTCTGTGTGGATGTGAACAAAGTGAACTGACTTAAGTAGTTGCTCTCTCCAGGTACATCCCAATAGAATCCAGATCCTGCTAGCAGTGGTGCAGTATAGAACCATCATGCAGAAACCACGCATGGGGATGTGCTCTTCCTGGCTGGCCTCTCTAGACCCATCACAAGGTAGATCTGCAGTGGCCGCTACCTTCAAGCTAATTGGCTGTTAGAGCAACATGCTTTTCTTTGTTTTGATGTCAAAACAAAACGATTTAGGAAATGTAGCGTTATGTGTTCTGCGAAGTAAGTTGGCCTTCTGTTCCATGTCTGTAACACATCGTAGGGGTGACAGTGGTACAGTAGGTAGAGAAGTCGTTTAGTAATCAGAAGGTTGCTAGTTCGATTCCCTGTCGAAGCGTCCTTGAGCAAGACACTGAATCCCTAATTGCTCCTGATGTGCAGTGTGCCATCAGTGTAAATGTAAAAATGTGTATACATCCTTGTAAGTCGCTTTGGATAAAAGCGTCTGCTAAATGACTAAATGTAAATGTAAATGTAATCGTAGGTGACGTGTACGTACCCTTGTGGGTTAAGAAGGGAAGCCTGAAGTTTCCCCGGGATCCTGACAGCCCTGTGATCATGGTGGGCCCTGGCACCGGCGTGGCACCGTTCAGATCAGCGCTTCAGGAGAGAATCAGCCAGGGAAGGACAGGTAGGATGGTGATGATGATGATGATGAAGAGGGACTCAGTGTTACCCTGTCTGTTGCATTTAGAACATCAGACCTAAAATAGGCTCAGGTTGACCAGAACTAAAGACCCCTCAGGGAGATCAGTTGACATGGTGAAAAATGACCAGTCAGATAGCGGAAGCAGATATTTTACACACCTCAATGTTTCCAACACTTTGGGTAAGATGCACGAAGCAGACTTATAAGAGGAGGAGAGGAGAGATATGCAGTGAGTGCTCACTCCATAGGAATACTGGACTCAGCAGTTGACTGTTTGCCTTATGACTCAGCGTTTCACTCTGCATGTGGTCTTGCCTGTCCTCTCTCTCAGCCAATGTGCTGTTCTTTGGCTGTCGCTCCGAGTCGAAGGACTTCTACTGCCGCGCTGAATGGGAGGAGATGGTGAAGGCTGGACAGCTTATCCTCTCCACAGCATTCTCCAGGGACCAGGTGGGCCGTCTGTCTGAATGAATGCAGTGGATGTGGAGATTTTTATAATGTCCTTTATGTCTCAACAACAACAACAACCTTTGTTGTCCTCACTCTTTTTGTAAAACAAACATGGACGCCTGACATTTGTGGTTTGTGATCTTTTGTAGGAAGATAAGATCTACGTACAGCAGCGTGTGAGGGAACAAGCCAAGCTCCTGTGGGACCTCATCGCTAACAAAAATGCCGTTTTTTACATAGCAGGGTAAGTCCACTACTTTCCCTGACGTGATGTAGACCCACTACAGGAGACTGAGAAGGGCATTAGTAAAACTCTTTCCTCTCTCTGCCCAGCAATGCCAAACAGATGCCAACAGGGGTGTGTGATGCACTGAAGGAGGTGTTTCAGACGGAGGGGGGCATGTCAGCCTCTCAGGCACAGGAAATGCTGGACGCCATGGAGAAGTCGGGGCGCTTCCAGAGTGAAACGTGGTCCTAAGGGATCCTCCAACTCCTTCAGTACTTTGTTCAAGTCCTTACCCACGTGGACAAGGGTTCTTTTTTGGGAACTACACTCATCATGTCACACTGTAGCCTCTTATAAAAGCCATCATTATGCTGTGACCCCTTAAGATACTCTCTGCCAAAAACACAAAGGGCCTTTTTTTAAAATAACAGGACTCATAAGATTGCTACCTGTTGCTATGGTGTTTGTGTATGGTTTGTATATTTCCTGCTTAATTGTATCCAATTAATTGCATTCTGTATCTACTGAGAAATGATCATGCCCTTGACTAATGGCATTTGATGAAGAAGGCCCTCTACAAACTCAGATATTGTATAATCCACTTCTGAAAATATAACAATTTCAATCTTAATAAATGAATTGCTCTGAAAACCCCACCCAAGCAAGCTTCCAGTACAGTATGAAATGGGGCGCGCAACGCATTTGAACAAAACTCACATACAAAGGGGTGCAAGGGAGCAGTGGCGCAAGCAGCAGCCCCGACCATGAACAGGCTTGAACACCCACGGGGACCCGGGTTCGATCCCGATCCCAATCCCACTCCCCATCTCTCTCTCCAGATCATTTCCTGTCTACCTTCACTATCCTGTCTGATTGATGGGTGCAACGCTTTTAGGTCATTTGCAAGTCAACAACCAGTATATTCAGGGCATGTGCCAAAGAAAATGCCCATGACAACGGTTTCTGTACTTGTTTAAAGATGTATATTTTGCACATTCACACACCTTATCAGGACACACAAACAAACATCACAAAATATAAATATGTTACAGTATTTCATGTCATCTCTAGCCAAGTCCTGCACACAGACAAAAAGCATGATGACACCAAATTTGACTGAATCCTCGTTCTCTCTGAATAGCAAAAAAAAATGATTGGAAGAGCTACTCTCCTGTAGTATGATTAGATTATCCGTCTTTCTGAATAAAAATAGCATTTAAAAACGTGCATTTTGAGGAGGCTTTTGTGATAAAAAGCAGCAGCATGAGTGTCATTTCTCTGCTGGTCGTGTGTGTCCACTACTGAGAGGGGGTCCAACACCTGGCATCCCAAGTCAGAATCACCTATGCAAGATACTTTTATTTGTCATAGACCCAATACCTGAGTTCGATGTACCCCAACCAGTACATTCATTATGAAATATATCAGCAATTCATCATATTCTTTATAATGGTAGCAATATGTTGTGTTTACATTAATAGAGCTCGTTAAAAGTTTAGTGCATACATTCTGACAAAAAGACACTGGAGGAACATACAAAAAAAAAAAAAAAAATCTTCTAAAAAAACCACACGTAGGAACAACCATCACCTGACACATGCAGGCATGCACAGCACATTCTCAGTTCCTATCGTTGTTGTTGCCGTTGTTGTTGTTGTTGTCATTGTCATTCTCTGTCGTCCAGCTGGTTGGTCCTATCTGTACGCGAGCGTCCACACCTGGTAGATCTCCTCGGGGAAGTCGAGCTGCTGCTCCTCATGGACGAGGCCCAGGCCGGCCTGCTGCGCCAGCTTACGCACTAAGGGCAGGTCGCGGCACACGCTGCTGTCCACCTCGTCGGGCACCACGCCATCGTACGCCACGTTGTCCTTGATGATGATCAGCCCGCCGGGCTTCAGGCCGCCCTGGCAGCGCCGCAGGAACTCCACCAGATGCTCGTCCGTCAGGTGACCTGGCGAGGGAGGCAGAGAGCTTGGGTCAAAGTTCAAGGTTCAAAGTTCGCAGGGAAGGGAGATGCACTATATAATTACTATCGTAATTACTGCGTTCAGGCGTCACCCATTACCAACATGTGCATAAAATCAAGCACGTAGCCCAACTCCATAGACAAACACTGGCAGTAGAATAGGTCATATGAAGAGCTCAGTGATTTTAAAACGTGGCATTGTCATAGGAAGCCCCCAAGATCTGTGCTAGTCAACGGTAAGCACTATTATTGTGAAATGGAAGTGTGGCAGGAGCAACATGTACATACATGTAGTTCTCAAGGCACTTTTACCATCTATATATCCAGATATCGGCCTAATGCTTAATACACACCTTGTATTAATGGGCATGAATACAGTATGTACTCTACTGCTTGTGTCATGTCCTTTCATGTCAATGTACAGTCAATCCAAGTCCATCCATGGATAGTTTTGACTAATACTGAATATTCAGAAATGGATCTCTGTAAAAACCAACATACTGAACCCCCGATAGTTGTGAAACTCCCCCAGGATATAATCTTGGCTGCTCACCTATGACCCACTGGATCCAGATGACGTCATAGCGGCTGGGCTGAGGTTGGAAGTCCTGCAGGCCGCAACAGAAGTAGTTCTCCACCCTCTTGCCATCCTCTCCCAGGTAGGACTTTGCCTGGTCTAGAAACTCCTGTGTGACATCAACCAGGTCCACAGTGCGGAAGAGCGGCAGCAGGAGGCGTTTGGTGATGCGGCCAATACCAGCGCCACAGTCCAGGGCAAACCCATTGCCAGTCTTCCCCTGTCCCTCCTGCAAGAATATGAGGAATGAGTGTGAAGGCAGTTCATAAAAACTGCACTAATGTCACAATGATGCTAGATGGTATACTTCAAAAGAATCAGAGTGCCATGCGATATATATTTTACAATATACAAACATTTTCACTGTGCCTGAGTGGTAAATATAACAAAATCCCAAAATGTCAAAGCCCCGATATTATAATCACTTCTTTCACTCTCGCTTCAATCGGAACTAATTGCAACCGTACTGACTAAACATTCTTTGGAAGAACACGACGGAGCAAGATTAGTGCCAACACTTGATGACCATTTAAAATACTGTTAAACAGGCCAATTTCTTGACTTACCCCAAGGAATTTCTGCATAAACTTCTTCGAGCCGTTAATGTCTACGTTTGAGATGCTGCCATAGCCCCCTAGCATACCATCCACTGTGGGGGGAACTTGCTTCCAGTAGACCTCGGCCTTGGAGTAAAAGGCACTATCCTCCCCGAACACTTCATCCATCCTGTCTGAAAACAGTTACAGTTGTTGAGGTAACATTTTGCACACAAACATACACACACATTAACCTTTACTTGTGAACGTGGCTGTCTTACATGTAATAACAGACTCAGACTATTCAGGTATTAGGTCATACTTATACCAAGCCATTTATACCAACACAAGCACTGGCTGGGTGAGGCTGAATGGTTTGAATGGTTCATACCTCCACCATGTCCGTTCTTAGAAAAATATGAGTTGGCATGTAACGTTAACCCTTTCAAAAATGATGACGACACGGCTAATATATTTATGTCCATGTTGACACGCTAGGGCTGCCTTGCAGGTCCAAATGTGGCCATGTCTGGCGTGAGCTCAGCTGTCAACGCTGATCTTATGACTGCAGGTCAACGGGGGGTAACGGACTAGAAGAGTCCAACAATCTTGCTAGCTAATTACCTAGGCGGTTGATATTGACTGTCTTCATAACGTACATGAGAGTGGTAAAATTAACGACAGATGGGATGGCTAGTTAGCCTCACGCAAGCAGTCACGTTAAATGTAGAACTTCTCGAAACGACGTGACAGCCGGTTTAGGAAATTCAGAAGGAAAAAAAGCCAACATTAACTGTCAGTTACAGGGCGCTGATACCCTAGTCCGAACATTGCAGTTCACTTAGAATCGATATAATAATGATACCTTTCGTCGGGTAACGTTAGGCTAATAGCTAGTTATATAGTGAAAATCATTTATTGTCCTCCAAGCATAGTTACCGGTTATCTACAGAGGTTATCTTAGGCGTAACAACTTTGTAAATAGGTAATATTCGATGGCAAGCCAGATAGCTTTTGACAAGACAGTGTCACGATAACATAGTGGCTATGAGTGGACCATTATTTAACTTCACGATGACAAAAAGTAATGCATTATGGAAGCTAACTAACGTTAGCTAGCACCAAACGTGACAATAAATGACCTGAAGTTGGATATCCTAATCTAGTACTAAAATAAGAGTGCAATGCATATCATTAATACGGAAATGTGAGTAATGTACTCCAAACTCCGAACGATACCTGGAGTGCATGTTACATTAAACCATCATACGTTTCTGACTAACAGTTCGATTAATTAAAAACAGCAGGGCCTTGATGAAAAGTTACACGTGTTGATGAACAACGTTGTCACTGGCAGCTGCTAAAATCGATGCACGGCCGCTAATGACGATATTCTCTAGTTTGTTCTCACTCACTGAGCTTTTGACGTGCATGTGATGGTTGAGAGAATCTTACCATTCACCAGGTACGTCTCCGCATAACTAGTAAAATCGATTCTTCAAAACTCCGACATATCAGAACTCCTCTGTGAGGAACACCGCCGACGCTTTTTTTCACGTCATTTCCTTATTTGGCGTATGCATGTTTCCTATTGGTCACTGCCTAGCAGGTCGTTATAGATTTTTCGGGAAAATTTCGCCATCCAGTGGTAGGAATAAATTACTGCAATTTGGAAACATGAAATAGCTCAAACGGAGGCACCGGTGTCAATGTGTTTCTGATTAGCCTAGATTTCAGACTGTTATTCATTTGTATTTGTAAATATATCATGAGATATAAAGAACTGAAACATGTTATTCTGAATGTGAAAATACTGCAGACCTGGAACATGCCCAAATATATGGATCCATGTAAAAAAAAAAAAAAAATCTTGTTCTTGTCTTGTTCTTGTCCATCTCAGCTCCATTTGGTTTTCATTTACCTTTATTTATTCCACATTAGCACATTTGTTTTTCTGTATGAATGAACTGTTTTTCAGTCCGCAAGGTCCCTGTCTCTCGTATGTCCTTGAATATTCACTGCAATCTCAGCCCTGTGTCAAAAACATGCCCAATCACACCCTCTCTGAAAACATGAACTCTCCTCCACCTTTCTCTGTTTACATGCCCCACTCTTCCCCATCTCTCCGTCTCTCCTCCTGGTTCTGTCCTCCTCACCAGGTTGCCAGAGCTCGGTGATGATACTGTCGTTCTGTGCCAGACAGGCTGAAGTCAGTCGATATCTAATCTGATCTGCCCCCCCCCCCCCTTCCCCTCCCCACCATCCCCTCCCCACCATCCCCCATCCCCATCCCCTTCTCTCTCTTCTGTCTCCTTCTCTTTCTCTCTCGCTCTCTCTCTCTGACACCTCCCTCGCTCATTAGAATTACAAAACAGCTGGAGAAATGGAGTGGAAATCAACACTTTCTGAAAACCCCTTACTCAGCAACATCGGTGGGTCTCCACTCCCTGTCTGCTGTCGTCCTCTCTCGCTTGTTCTTTCGCTCTCTATCTCTCTCTTTCTTTCTCTCTCTATCCATCTACATCTCACCCTTTCTCTGTTTAGTTTAAGTTTGCATCTTTTTACTCTTTTTACTCTGTTTTGAGAAACACTACAACGTTGCGCTCCACACCCTTGGACTGTCTTTGTTCTCCTCGTCTTCTGTCAAGTGGTCCCCGCTCCTACACGGCATGCAGGATATGTTAATGGAAATGCGATCTGAGCTCTCACTAACTAATTTGATGCAGGCTGGTGATTATGACACAATAGATCTAGAGGGTATCCTGGAGTCTTGTGAAACAATCCACACATAGAATGTCAGGGGCAATGACTGACTCTCTCCTGCATGAAATTATTGGGCTCAATGTTTTTGTCCCGTGTTGATTGTGCAAGTGCCCACTATCTGTCAGAGTACATGAAACAGTTTGTTTCAGAAGTAAATTGGTTTAATATCTATACAACGTGACTTTACCAAATAACATTGGCTCTTATCTCAGGTCCCTCCAGTCCTGTTGTCTTCCGCCTGAAATCCTTTACAGCAGGGTCTTCTGTTGTGTTTCAGGAGCCCGGCACTGACTGAGGGTAGTGGAGGAGACTCGCAGAACACTTGGAGGTTGCGGGAGTGGAGGTCAGAGACAGCCACTCATCATCCTAATCACATCAGGACCTTCATCTGCCCTGGTACAAGCACAAGGTCAGTCTTCACTGGGGCAGTCTATCTACATAACGCTCCCCTCAAACAGACACACAGAAGGCAAGCATCCACCTGCATACCTCACAAAGGGAGGAACTGTCAAAGGAACTCTTTCACATACTCAAAACATAACCTTGTCATACACATATCTGACTAACCAGGGCAATGAACCCATTGCAAATGTAGGTGATCGATGCTAATCCAAGTAGGCTGGGTGCATAGCACGTCGACAGGCAGATATAAAATATTCAGATGTAGTCTTTCATGGTACTGTTTAGATGTACTGACGGTTCATATGTCACTGAATTACACAGTAAATGTGATTGCTGTTAATTATGTGTTTCATTTCAAATGAAATACTCTCAATACCAATTCAAGGTCATCAAGAAAGAAACCTGGAATTAACCTAGGAGTTAATCCATAGCAACCTGCTGCTGCTCAGTCTATTCAATCAAAAGCACACACATCTCATTAACATACTTAATAGA
The DNA here is from genome assembly GCF_900700415.2 of Clupea harengus. Taxonomy (NCBI): domain Eukaryota; kingdom Metazoa; phylum Chordata; class Actinopteri; order Clupeiformes; family Clupeidae; genus Clupea; species Clupea harengus. The sequence goes on along the minus strand of NC_045163.1, from coordinate 23,418,953 downwards.
TATCACAGTCATAAACAACTCTAAACAAATGCTATTACCACCAACCTCATTTTGACAGATTCTGCTTGAGCTTTAGAGATAGCGTGATAAAATGAAGGTAAATCACAGACAATCTTTGCAGACAAGTGCTCCAAAGGCTTTTATTCCAAAAAGAGAAAAGAAAAAGGAATGTGCTGGGCCTGGTCTTGGTGACCAGAGTTGTTTCACCTCTACATAAAATTTTTGCCTGGTGTGTCTGACCAGATGAAGAATTGTATGGCCAGTATCACAAAACTTTGTTTATTTAATCTGGGAATCTACAGACACAGACACAGACACAGACACAGACACAGGCACAAACACAGACACAGACACAGGCACAGACACAGACACAGACACAGACACAGACACAGGCACAGGCACAGGCACAGGCACAGACACAGACACAGACACAGACACAGACACAGACACAGACACAGACACAGACACAGACACAGACACAGACACAGACACAGACACAGACACAGACACAGACACATTCTTTGCTGGTGTTTGTTTTGCAGGCACACGGCAGGCATTGTTCAGTCATCCTTATTGGCAGCTCTTTTGATGCCTACGATAGATTGAGGGCTACTAATCCTCACGCCATGAGATAAAGTTGCCAATTCTGTGGGAGTGCATAAGGAAAGGTTACACAGCCTGAAATCAAGCACTGGCAGAGTTAATGTGGGAAGATACATACACACATACCTGCATGCGTATACTCAATGGATATTTTGTTCACAAGGTGGCCACAAGATGGCACTGTGGTGTTGCCATTAAATGATGCGGAAGGTTGTGTAACAACTATTTGTGATTTGAAGTAACTTCAGATTTTTTTGTTACATATACTGTATTTTCTTAAATTAGTGTGTGTGTGTGTGTGTGTGTGTGTGTGTGTGTGTGTCTTGCACTGTAGCAAACAATGAACAGTGGCAAACTTTACAAACCTTGTGTTACGAAAGAAAATCACTTGTGGGTCTGCCCTTCTAGAAGCACAGGAGCATTGGAGTGACTTTAGTAAGCTACATATCTGTTTGAGCACTGGTCTAAACACATTATTCACTTTAATGAGAGGCCTATATTGTAAACTCTATAGTTACATCTAATTACAGTTAAATCTGTGTGCACATGTAATTAAGCATGGTCTCAGGGGCAGCCCTACAGTCCTAGGATGGCATTACCCCTGTGTTACTTTATGGACTTAGCAATCACCCACGGAGCTGCAACAATCATAGTTTTTTTTAGGCGCTAGGAGGATAACAATGTTATAATCAAAATAAGCACTTCGACAGCCAGGCCAGAAAAAAAAGGCAGATGAACCTGTCAGGGCAATTTGTTTCCTTAGACATGCCTAGTTTCTAGTTTAGAGGTCAGAAGAGAAACAGACCATGGACACGTCTTTCATTCACTGCAAACCGTTTCGAGATGAAGCTGACATTTAGCCAACACTCCTTGAGTCCTCTGCGCAGACACGCTGGGCTAATGTTCTATACCTTCCTGCGTCAATCGCTTTTGACCCAATATTTCTGAACTGCTATGTGCTGTTGCCTGAACGGACCTGACAGGAAAAGCGGTTCTCATTATATGCCTACATCAGACCTGTATTCCCTTAAGACACAGCTAGCCCTTCAATTGTTATGATACCCAGTATTGCACATCTCCATAGCATCAGGCACTGAACCATGTGTCCGTGATGCACATATGCCTTCGAACCAGACTATTCCAGTGTAATGTATAGGTTGGATTGTATATATATATAACATATCTGGCCATGGTAAAACAACTGAAGAAGAACTTTTGAAATCCGACATCAGATGTACTATACTGGGGTTAACCTTCCAGGTATAACAAACTTGTTAACATTTCCTAACATCCTTTTGTACCCTGTGACAGTACAGTTTCTCATTCCAAAGGCTTTGTGTTGAATAGGTGGGTTATGTTATTGATCATTTCATATGTGGCATAACATCATTTTCATTAATAGATAGGTATATAAGTGGTTTTGCAGGTCTTATCATATACCCGTCAGAGTATATACAGTGTGTGTGTGTGTGTGTGTGTGTGTGTATCCATCTATCTATATGATTGTGTTGTTCAAAGGAACATGGCATGGAAAGACCTTGATGAGGTCACAGACATGTCTTAGGTGAATGAACAAACACACAGATAGACCCTTTTCCAAATCTCATACATGTTTCAGTCTTCAGTCTTCTTCCTTTATAGCACATACCTTTTTTCTGCTGTTTACCAGCACGCAAAATTATGAATCGCATCATAAGATTAGCAACATGGGAGACACAAAAAAGCCAACCATTGAATGTAGATTCTAGCATGTTAGTTAAGTATTTACAACACCCGAAAATCACGACTAAACGTTTGCTATCTCGACACTCACACTATATCAAGCAGGTTTAATTCCGTTGATAATTTCACCTGCCACTGTTCTCAGGTCAGTCAGGTCAGCTCACCTAGACCTTTCCCCTGTGAAAGTGGGCCACTACCCATGCCCAGGCCCAGTGCTTGAGGCAGTCTCAAACTACACAGCCTCCAGTAGTGGAACAGGAGAAAAAAAAATAAGACTTTGATCGGGGCTGGGGAGGCTGGGGGGTGGGGGGACGAGGGGGGTCAGAATTTCTGACACGCATCCACAAGGAGAAAAGCTCCCTTTTGATGTTGAACATTACAATCATATTACATCATTGCGAGGCAGAGGGAAGCACCTGGCCCACACCCACTGGTATAGTGAAAGCGCTGGATAAATATATGGGGCGTGAGCTGAAGGGTGGATCTGGGTCAGCTATCCCCATGCAGGAGACGGGTCTCTGAGAGCAGAGCAGAGCAGAGCAGAGTAGACACAGAGAAGGCTCGAAGAAAGCCCATGCAGGAGATGGGTCTCTCAGACCAGAGCAGAGCAGAGTAGACATGAAGAAGGCTCAAAGAAAGTCCATGCTAGTCCTGCGGGGCGTCGTGTTCACCATGTCCATAGCGTTTGTCTCTGGCAACTCAAAGCTTTGTGTATGTGTGTGTGTGTGTGTGTGTGTGTGTGTGTGTGTGTGTGTGCATGCGCATGCACACCTTTCTGTGGGAGTGTCTCTGGGTGTGTGTGTGTGTGTGTTCATGTGCATACATGAGTTATGCTACTCATTGCAGTGAAGAGTTTGTGAATGTGTGTGGGAGTTATAATAGTATTTCTCCTACAATTATGTTTATGTGTCAGAGCTGTGACATTTGTTATTATAAGTTTTATGTCTGTGCATGTGTGTGTTTCTGTATGCCTATACATATGTGCATGTGTGTGTTTGTGTATGCCTATACATATGTGCATAGGTGTGTTTGTGTATGCCTTTACATATGTGCATATGTGTGTTTGAGGGCAATATGTGGGGTTATAAAATCATTAATATCACCTGGGCGTGTGTGTAATACTGTGTGAGATTGTTACTGTAGAGTTTGTGTATGGGGATTTATGTACTTCGCACGGGTTATGAAATGATTTGTATTTCCGAGAAATGTGCGTGATTAGCAGAGTTGTGACGTTATTTGTGATATTGCACTGTGTGTAGGGGGGATTATGACATCAGCTGTCCTTTAGTGTAGTCTGTGTGTGCGCACATATGTGTGTGTCAGCTTTAGCTGTGAAGTTTTTGCCGATGTGTGTGTGTGCGAGCGTACATGTGTGTGTATGGGTAAGTGTGTGCGTTATGACATTGCTGTTTAGGTCCGAGGGTTGTCACCTGCTGCGAGGACCGTCTCCACCCTCTGTAGTCCCCTTTGAACAGCACTGCGCTCCAGTCCAGTCCAGTCCAGTCCAGGACACTCAATAAATCCTCTTATATAAAATCAGCTTGTGAAACTGTGCCTCTGAGTTGAATTGGACTGAATTAGAGTGCGGCCCAAATCCTCCCCGAAGAGGTGAGAGTGAGACTGTCAACCGTGTTTGAGGGGCCGGGGTGTGACGTGGTTTTAGTTTTACAGCATGAGATGGAAGAGAGAAAGAGAGAGAGAGAGAGAGAGAAGTGTTTACAGAATGAAAGAGGACACAGTGTTACACAATACGCCCATCCCACCTCCTACCCCCCACTGCCCCATAGCATGTTTGCCTAACCTATTTCTCTTCCTCTTCTTTTCCCTCTCTCTCTTTCTCTCTCTCTTTTTCTATCTCTGTCACTCTTTCGCTTCTCCTTTCTGCCATGTCACTCTATGTTTTTTTTAGCCTTACTCTCACTCCCGCTCTCCACACATTAAAATGCGTTCACACTCTTCCCTTTCTCTTTCTCTCCCGTTGTATCTCTCCCTCTCTTTCTCTGTGTGTTCCTTCTCTCCTCCCCCTACGCTATTTTCTCTCTCCCTCTCTTTCTCTCTCTCTCTCCCTCTCCCTCTCTCTCTCTCTCACCCTTATTGTCTGGGCTGGGATCAGTGCTGGCGGGGCAGATTGGAGCAGACAGTGGAGAGGAGCGCGTGCTCGCTGCTGTCACACACACACACACACACACTGTGGAGGGATGTGTGTGTGTGTGTGTGTGTGTGTGTGTGTGTGCTCACTGCTGCCTCCATAGCTCAGCCCCTGACCTAGAAAAAGAGCAGCCTGCAGCCGGGTAACAGAAGAAAAACAGGGAAAGGAGAGAGGGAGAGACAGAGAGAGAGAGAGAGAGAGAAGGAAAGGAGAGAGTGAGAGAGAGAGGGAGAGGAGACAGTGAGAGAGAGAGAGAGGGAAAGGAGAGAGTGAGAGAGAGAGGGAAAGGAGAGAGTGAGAGGAAAGAGTGAGGGAGAGAGAGAGAGAGAGGGAAAGGAGAGAGTGTGAGAGAGAGAGAGGGAAAGAAGAGAGAGAGGGGGAGAGAGAGATAGAGAGAGAGAGGGAAAGAAGAGAGGGAGAGAGAGGGAAGGAGAGAGTGAGAGAGAGAGCGAAAGGAGAGAGAGTGAAAAAAGACAGAACGAACGAGGGAGACTTTATTTCTTCAGGAGAAAAAGAGGTGCAGATAGAGGAAATGGAAATAAAGTGAGAAGGGGAAGAGTGAACGACGAGAGGATGGAAAGAGAAACACACAACCAAACAAACAAAAAACAAATAAAGGAATGACAGGGTGAAAAAAAGGACTGTGTTGTCTTGACCTCTGTAGAAAATGTTACGTTTGAAAGTCATACTACGCGTGTAATTGTCAGCTATCCTCCATTGCGACCACACCCTCGGCGAGTCAAGTCCCACACACCCCCGAGGAGGCCACACGAGTCGACTGAGATGACTCCGTCTTTGTGTCGCTCTCTCTGTCTCTCTGTCTCTCTGTCTCTCTGTCTCTGTCTCTCTGTCTCTCTGTCTCTCTGTCTCTGTCTCTCTGTCTCTGACCCCAGTGGCAGATCAGCAACAGAGCAGAATAAATCTGAGAGAAAAATGAGGAAAAAGGAAGTAAATGAAGGAGAAACTAAAACAGAAAAATGACAAAAGTAGACAGAAAGAGAGAGAGAGAGAGAGAGAGAGAGAGAGAGAGAGAGAGAGAGAGAGAGAGAGAGATGTTTGTAAAAATAGAAACATTTCTGGAAAAGGGAGGGGAAAAAGCGATAGATGAAGGATGCTATGTGTTGCATTCCTTAAACCCTCACCATCCATCTCTGGCTTGGTGTGTTGGTGTGTGCCAGCCAGCTCAGCTCAGCTCTTGCCTCAGAGGGGAGGACCCCACCACCAGCTCCTCCACTGGGGTATAAACCTCAGGCAGAGTTTCGGATGCCTGTAGTAAAAAAAAAAAAGTGCTATTGCAGCATCCGCCCAGCTTCAGCCGGCTCAGCTCCGCGGGCAGACGAGGACCCAGGGTGGCTGGCTGGCGCTTGGTTAAAAATGCATAGCCCATTTAGTCATTAATATTTCACAGAGGCACACTCCCCTCCCCTCCACCGCCACACCTGCCAGGCTTTACAGCAGTCAGGGACCCGCTGCAGCAAGAGTGAGGAGAGAAGGAGGAGAGGAGGGGGAGGAGGAGGAGGAGGAGGAGGAGGAGGAGGAGGAGAAGAAAAACACAACAAAAACAATAGATCCCGTGAAGGGACAGAGAGAGAAAAGAGGGAGAAAGAGAGGGAGTGATACACAGAGATAGAGAGAGAAATAGGAGGGTGAACAGAGTAATAAATGAAGGATAGCTTTTATGTTGTTATTCAGGCGGTAGCTCACGTTAGCTTTCTCCTAGTCCCTGTCACCAGGACAACAGCTAGGAGCTCTTGTCCTGCTAGTGTGACGTACTTTAGCAGTGGTCTTGCGGGTTCCTGTGAGTGTGTGACGTGTGTTGCCGGACGCTTTTGGTCGGGTGGTTTCCCAGCACATGATTAGAGTCTCACGCCTGTCTCCTTCTCTCCTCTGCCTGTTTCTTGCCTGTTTATCTCAGTCTTTCCCTGTTTCTCTATCCATCTCTGTCACTGTCTTAACCTCTATCTCACTGTGTCTCTCTCTCTCTCCCCATCTCTGTATCCCTCCTTTTCTATCCATCTGTCTGGGTCTGTCTCTGCCACTCGGTCTCTCTCTTGTTTATCACCCTGTGTCTGTTACTACCTCTATCTCTCTTCCAGTCTCTGTTTCTCTCTCCATCTCTGTCTCTTTCCTAGCCTCTATCCTCTATCTCACCGTCCTCTATCTCACTGTCTCTCTATCTCGCTGTCTCTCTCTCTCCATCTCTGTCTCTGTCTTAGCCTTTACTTCACTGTCCTCTATCTCTCTTCCAGTCTCTGTTTCTCTCTCCATCTCTGTCTCTGTCCTAGCCTCTATCTCACTGTCTCTCTATCTCGCTGTCTCTCTCTCTCCATCTCTGTCTCTGTCTTAGCCTTTACTTCACTGTCCTCTATCTCACTGTCTGTCTGTCTCTCTCTCTCTCTCTACCCATCCTACCCACCTACCCTCCATCTCTGAGACAGCAAGGCTTCCCCGTCTCAGCTCAGTCTTCCGTGTCTGTGGTAGACCCACGGCTGCTGGGATGCTGAGAGGGGGGAGGCTGATTGGCTAATGTGCTGTGACCCATTTCTGGGTCTGGCGTCCTGTTCCTGTTCGGGATGACTCCCACGTCTGGAGCCGGAGCTTTTAGCTGCGAGGCGCGTCATGCGTGGTAAATATAGCATGTGTGGTGGGAGAGGGAGTCAGGCTGTTCCCATACACGCAGACAGACAGACAGGGAGAAGCCCGGAGGAGCTGGCACTGGCTGCGTCTGCGTCCACGGCCCGCGCCTCCACTGGCCTCCTCCCGTGGCCCAGCTGAGATGTGCTCTGAATGGGCTCTGCTTGGACTGCAGGGGCAAGTTGGCCTGTGCTCAGTAGCGCCATCTAACGGCAGATGTGTGGAAGTGCATGCCGATTCAATTGCAGCTGCTCCACAAAAGCAACTACAGTGCAAACAGGGGTATTTTAAGGTCATCACCATCTAGTTTAAGAATCAAACTGAACTGAAAAATCCATGGATACCTTTTATCCACAGTTTTTTAATACAGTACAACTCAATTAACATTTCCCCATTAATTCTGCATACCTTACAACATGAGGATTTATCTGAACCCCTGTTTACCCAAGATACTGCAGAGTATGTGCTAAAATGATTCCCTCAGAACATTTGAATTACTCATTAGTGAAACCTCAGAGATCCTGAGACTGATGTATGTGTGTGTGTGTGTGTGTGGGTGTGTGTGTGTGTGTGTGTGTGTGTGTGTGTGTGTGTGTGTGTGTGTGCGTGCGTGTGTGTGTGTGTGTGTGTGTGTGTGAGTCTGTGTGTGTGTGTGTGTGTGTGTGTGTCTGTGTGTGAGTCTGTCTGTCTGTGTGTGTGTGAGAATCTGTGTGTGAGAATCTGTGTGTGTGTGTGTGTGTGTGTGTGTGCGTGCGTGCGTGCGTGCGTGCGTGCGTGCGTGCGTGCGTGCGTGCGTGCGTGCGTGTGTGTGTGTGTGTGTGTGTGAGTCTGTGTGTGTGTGTGTGTGTGTGTGTGTGTGTGTCTGTGTGTGAGTCTGTCTGTCTGTGTGTGTGTGAGAATCTGTGTGTGAGAATCTGTGTGTGAGTCTGTCTGTCTGTGTGTTTGTGTGCGTGTGTGTGAAAAAGTCACTGTGTGTGTGTCTGTGTGAGTGTGTGTGTGTGAGTCTGTCTGTCTGTGTGTGTGTGTGTGTGTGAGTCTGTGTGTGAGTCTGTGTGTGTCTGTCTGTGTGTGTGTGTGTGTGAGTCTCTGTGTGTGAGTCTGTCTGTGTGTGTGTGTGTGTGTGTGTGAGTGTGTGTAACAGTCAATGTGTGAGTCTGTGTGTGTCTGTCTGTCTGTCTGTCTGTCTGTGTGTGTGTGTGTGTGTGTGTGTGTGTGTGTGTGTGTGTGTGTGTGTGTGTGTGTGTGTGTGAGTCTGTGTGTGTGAACGGTGGGGGTGTCTGCTGGTGTGAGGTCGCACCGAGAGGACACTTGTCATGGGGACACACACTCCACTCCACTGGCTGGCTGGCAAGGCGTCACCAGGCTCCGCTGGCAGCGGCCCCAGCTGGCACGCCGCTCCCAGTCTGTGGGGTAGAACCTCCAGCCTGGCACGCGCGTCTGCGCTCTCCATCTCCTGAGACCCCCCAACACTGGCTGTGGTCACCATGTATTGACGTCTGGCAAAACAGCTTGCCTGGTGGTGTGGCTAAGTCCAGAAGGCGGAAAAAAAAACCCTTATGTACAAACACTGGTCCACAGAAAAACACATAGAACACAAACATGGCTGGAGCTCGAACAGAATAGGAATAGTCATTGGACATACTGCTGCTGTATGGGACTGTATGTACTGATATATGTATTGATGGATGTAAACATTCATAGCAGAATATATATTCACTGTTTCTTTCTCCCCCCCCCCCCCAAACCTACCCCCCCCCCCCCCCCCCCCCCCCCTCTCTCTCTCTCTCTCTCTCTCTCTCTCAGTGTGTGTCTGTGTCTCCTAAACAATGAAAAGGAGATCGTCCTTCGAACCTGCGTACGTCGACACCGCGAATCCATTCATGCTGCCGACAAACCCTCACCTCTGCTGGGCCAGCCGAGCTCGGCGAAGCCCAGGCATCTCATTTCAGCCCGGGCCTGCGGAGCATCGATCCAGCCATAGGTAGCCGCGGTCCTGGGAGACGAGGCTCGGCCAAGGGGAGGGAGGGCTGGAGACAAGAGCCCAGAGTAGGACTACAGCTATTCAAGCTAACTCGTTATGTCCAGGGCTTATTGGAAAACAGTCTGACTGGAGCTCAGCACTGAAATTAGTTATTGATCTCCCCTCCCCCCTCCCTCGCCCCCCCCCTGAGCTTTGGGACTGCAACCCCCCCCACCATCACCCCCAACCTTCTGCTGATTCCTACTCTTTTTCATGTGCTCCTTCTCTCCTTTTCTCGCTCCTGCTCTGTCCTCCTCTCCTGTCTCTGTCTCCCTCTCTCTTTCCATTCTCTCTCTCTCTCTCTCTCAGTCTCTCTCTCTCTTTCTCTGTCTCCCTCCCTCCTTCTCTGTCTTCATCGCTCCTTCTCCAGAATTGCATGTTTGTGTTTCTTCAGCACACCCCTGTCCTTTGTTTCCCAGAAGCACCATTGCCTTTCAGATTCTCTCTTCTCTCTCTCTCCCTCTCCCTCTCCCTCTCTCCCTCTCTCTCCCCCTCTCTCTCTGTCTCATTCCCCTTCTCTCACCCTACCTGTCAGTCCTCCTCTGTAATTCCATTTTTCCTTCCCATCTTGCCCCTTCCCCCCACTACTCCACGGAGCCCTCTCTCTCTCCTCCTCCTCCTCCCATTCCAGCCATCACTTCTCCCTCTCATCCCCTTTTCTCTCTCTCTCTCTCTCCCTCTCTCTCTCTCTCTCCGTCTCCTTCTCCTCTCTCCTCCCATTCCAGCCATCACTTCTCCCTCTCATCCCCTTTTCTCTCTCTCTCTCTCTCCCTCTCTCTCTCTCTCTCCGTCTCCTTCTCCTCTCTCCTCCCATTCCAGCCATCACTTCTCCCTCTCATCCCCTTTTCTCTCTCTCTCTCCCTCTCTCTCTCTCTCTCTCTCTCTCTCTCCGTCTCCTTCTCCTCTCTCCCCTCCCTTGCTCTCTCGCTCTCTATCTCTCTCTATCTCTCTCTCTTCCCTCGCTCGACGGCATCAATTCCACAGCCACACACCAGCAGCTGCTATAACTCAAAGGAAGAGTGGGTCTGTGTGGCTGTGAGGCAGGGAAAGCTGAAGGATAAGTGAAGCGGTAATTGGTACAGGGAGAAAGAGAGAAGCTACGTGCTATCATGGCCACACTCATAATTTTACGATCCGGTATAAAAATGTACACGCGTACGCACACATGCACGCGCATACATACATGTAGACACACACTCGTACACGCACCCACACACATGCGCACACACGTACACACTCACACGCAGACACACATGCACACACACACACACACACACACACACACACACACACACACACACACACACACACACACACATACACACACACACACACACACCCACACACACAGAGTACCAAAATTGGCCACAGTTAGATATGCTTACCATATGCAGAATACATGTACACACACACACACACAACACATGTACACACACACAACACATGTACACACACACACACACACACACACACAAACAACACATGTACACACACACACACAACACATGTACACACACACACACAATACATGTACACACACACACACACACACAACACATGTACACACAAATCGTGGTATTGACATACACAGGCACGTACTGCAGGCTTGCGTACACAGATACACATTTCTTTTTTTACTTTTTTTTTATAAATGTGCTGTTATGAACCACTGAGATGGATCACTGCACATATGATTGAGTCTTCATCAGGGTGTGTAGCTGCTACTTTGGGATAGTTTCATATTTCAGATCTAAAGGCATTGAGCCATTACCTCACTAAGATCTTTATGTAGGCAAACGACTGCACCTAAGCACGTTCCACCAAAAGTCCACCTTTATTCGAACCTTCTGATTTAGTCTCAGCTGTGCCATGATTATCTGTTATGATTACACTGGGTTGTGCTTTTACATTACTACTAGGTTACTACTGGATCACTGTATACACATACATTCATGATACATGCATATACCAACAAAGAAGCAAACACATATAAACATAAATAAACCAATAAATTAGTGTGCCTACATAAACATTTAAATCATAAAAAAACATGATGTCAATGATGAACGTTGAAGTCAATTTGCTGAGTTATTATACAGCAAGAGCTATGACTATGAACCAGTAATGCAGCTCTCCAGACCAGGATCAGCTGTGATAAACCCCGTCACCTCAGACCAGGATCAGCTGTGATAAACCCCGTCACCTCAGAGCAGGACCCACAGTGATGTGACTTGCATCACGGAACGGAAGAGCAATGACGGAGGATGGAGGGGCGGAGGAAGGGGGCGATGTGTGTGTGTGTGTGTGTGGGGGGGGGGGGGGGGGGGGGGGGGGATGGGGTCATGTAATTGGAGTGGGAAAAGTAGTTGTGCTACGGTTGTCCACCAGGTGCCACTATGCAACAGGTGAAATTACCATTGACATCTGATTGGCGGTTGATTGACGGTTGATTGATGATTTTGTAGAATGGGCAACATTGCCTAAACGCTGTGTTGTTGTTCTTTTGTACTTTTGATCATCGCTGTTTATTTGTCTGCATTCACACACACACAGTGGCTTCCAGAGGGATCTACCACTCACAGCTGAGGGTTACAGAGATTAGGTTTGTGCTGAACGCCTGCAAAAGGAGACATATGCTTTGGAATATAAATAAGGAGAGTTGTGTATTTGACTGTTTCAGCACACTAGACTCAACAATGTTTTGACATAATGCCATCCTCTAAAAAGCAGTGTTGGGAAAGAGGCAGAATCCTGAGCAATTAAGACCAGTAAGGCAAGACCGTTTGAGAAGAGTGAGGTGGATTTCAACAAGCAGTAACTGAGTCCATGGCCTCTGTGAGTATCAAGAGGAGAATTTAGTTCCATATATTTGAGTCTACAAACTGATAAACTGGA
>NC_045163.1:23394430-23399430 GCF_900700415.2 Clupea harengus | reverse complement strand
GTTATAGGTAAAAGGTTTGGTTATAACAACAGCGGATAGCGCTATATATGAGAAATGTTGCATTTAGCAATACTGGGATGCTATGATAAACAACCTCCAAGAATGCTCATAGTTTGGTTGGGATACCAACACCAACTAGTGCTCAAAACCAGATGTTGCGGCTGGCACTAATATGGTGCTATTCAGTTCGCTTTCAAATCTTCCTGAAAGGATGATATCTACTCATTAATACTGATCAGATACCATGACAGTTCTACTTATTGCTTTATTTGTTGCACGGAAACTTTGAAAATGTGCTGAGTTCCTTAACACCAAAACACTTTTTGATGCAGTTTTGTTTTGCAACAAGTCCAAATTGCTATTGCTGATGCCATTCTATTCATCACAAATGAAAACATTACTGATTCCATCTTTCCATGTCAGTGCTGCAAATACATCAGTGTTGCGTTTGAAGTCCAAAAAGTACAGTTTCCAGCTTCTGGGCAAATAATGTTGAATGGGGGAACAGCACAAAACTACGCCTTCAGACACTAGTGAGATCAGGTTTTGTGAAGGGTTTGAACAGCACTGTTAACAAATTCTGCATCATCTGGATCTGGATCCACAGATGATGAGGACTGTTCATTATCCTCTGATTATTCTCAGATCAAACAACAGAACAGCGTGAATGTATTTGATGGACAATATGAATGTCATATATACCTGAATGAACGGCTTCATCAGAGGGCAGGGGTTTTATCAGGTTCCATTTTGCGTGCGTTCCATTTCAAACTTCTGTGATGACCACTGCAAAGTGCATTTGAGACTTTAATTAGTCTAAGTATCATTTTGATATTCTGTTCCTTTTTCTAAGAGAAGAACAACGGTCCTGGTCAACCACACCATCACCCCCCCCCCCCACACACACACACACACACACACACACACACTCTCTCACACACACACACACACATTCAATGTGCAACTGTTTCCCATCCCAGACGGTGTCTAGACTGAGGCAATTACAGGCGGCGCTTGAACGCCTCGCCTCGCCTGGGCTGGCGCTGTCGCGAGGCCCTAATCGAGGCCGGACGGCCGCCAGGCGCTTAGGTAGAGGGGACCCCACAAAGAGCCTTATCTGTCAGAGCACACCCTTGCTCTCGCCCGCCTGAAGGAGAGACGTCCCAAACCACTGGCCTCAACGAGAGGAGGATGGGGTCAACCCAAACTGGTTGGTTAAACAAGGAGGGAGAAGATGCTACACTTGCTATGATATGCTACAGTATCTAGCCTATGTGTGCATTCTCTTAAAGTGGCATTATGCAGTAATTGTACTTCAGGGTTAGGGTTAGGTAACAAATAACAGCTTAAAACAAGCGATACAATGACTTTTAATATGGAGAATCGCTTCTGTGCTGTTGCCATACCAGGGTCCGTAGGCATATTACTGGGTTATGTAGGTTTGGCTGAAGCCGCCCGGTTTCTACTGTCTGCCGAACTAGTAAGTAGCTTATTTGCCTTCTTGCTTTGTCTTGTGTTGCACTTGCTTGATGTTTGACTGTGTTAGGACAGTTGTTGACTAACTAGTTTGTCATAGTGTCAAAGTAAGCACATTTCAAGAGGTTTTGCTAGTTTTAGCCGCTAGCATCTCGTTAGCGATTAGCAATTGTTTCGTTATGCTGCTTTAAACAAGGAGGGAGAAGATGCTACACTTGCTATGACATGCTACAGTATCTAGCCTATGTGTGCATTCTCTTAAACAAGGAGGGAGAAGATGCTACACTTAAAGAGAAGATGCTATGACATGCTATAGTATTTAGCTATAGCTAGAGTCAGCTTATGTGTGCAGTCTCTTAAACAAGGAGGGAGAAGATGCTACACTTAAAGAGAAGATGCTATGACATGCTATAGTATTTAGCTATAGCTAAAGTTAACCTATGTGTGCAGTCTCTTAAACAAGGAGGGAGAAGATGCTACACTTGAAGAGAAGATGCTATGACATGCTATATTATTTAGCTATAGCTAGAGTCAGCTTATGTGTGCAGTCTCTTAAACAAGGAGGGAGAAGATGCTACACTTGAAGAGAAGATGCTATGACATGCTATATTATTTAGCTATAGCTAGAGTCAGCTTATGTGTGCAGTCTCTTCTAATTGAATCCACTTGAATCCATGCCCCTCCATTTGATTAGCGACGATGCTCAGATGTATCCGACACAAAACCTACTGAGATTCTCAGAACAGACCAGAAGTGTGTATGTAGTCACTATGAATTATCTTAGTGAAAGTAGTGAAGCTTTGGCCTAAGTTCTCTAAACGTACTGCTTTAGCAGAGAAAATCCAATACAATTTAATTCAATTTTACTTATATAGTGCCAAAAACAATACAATTGTCTCAAGGCACTTTACAGAGCCCATTGCCTGAACCCCCTCAGAGCACAATGCACAATGGCGACAGGGGCAAGAAAAAACATCCTGTTAATCAGGAAGAAACCTTAAGCAGAACTGCGGCACATAAGGGGGGACCCATCTGCTTGAGGTTGGAAAAAGTGTTTTAAAGTTTCAGAAATGTTACATTCAGAGAGTAGTTTTTCATCTCAGATGGTGGAGGCCGGCTTTTATAACACATTCATAGGCACTGATGGAGTATTGAATGAAGAACTTATATATATATATTTGCAACATGCCTTCGATATTTCAAGAAATAATTTGCATTGTGTTGATACATCCTATAGTCATGTCACAAGTAAGCAATATGACATGATGTGAAAGATGTGGGAATATACCGGTATATTCTATACCACTATACCACTGTCCATGATATGCCATGACTACAGATATAAGTTCTTCATGACTGTTGACTGTCGCCTCTTAAATTAGTTATTTAGCCCTTGTGAATGTGTCATTAAATCCCTGTACTGGTTCCCTTCAAATGAAGTGTTATTTCTCAGTGTAATCTGGTCTGTTGAGTGTTGAAGCTCACCAATCACTACACTATCAATGCTTTCCTCACTGAACTCACTCACTCGTTGAACCAGCTGTTATTACCCAGAAGGCAACATTCTATGGTGATATGAGGGCTCATGGGATATTGGAGGTCCAGAACGCAAATACTGTAACAGTGGCTGCTTTTTCTCTCCTGACTGAAGACTGTCTGAGCCCCATCCAGCCCTCCTGCCAGAAGTTTGTCCCAAATTCAAGCCTGAATTTCCCAAACTTCCCGTTTATTTGTTTTAATCTCTCTGTCATTCTCCGCTTCCTCAGATTTCCTTTTTTATTTCTGAATAATAGTCCGTGTTTCATTCTCTGTCTTTGTGTCTCTTTCTCTACCCTCCGACTGTGTCCCACCTACAGCAGGCTCTGTAACGTCTATCCTCCAGTCTCTCTCTCTCTCTCTCTCTCTCTCTCTCTCTCTCTCTCCTTTTTTCTCTCTCTCTGTCTGTCTCCTTTCTGCCCCTCTGTTCTACCCCCCTCCTAAAAACCCCTGTGGCGTTCAACTCCCACCCACTATCCGACACTGACAGACAGAGATATCTGTGTGTGTGTGTGTGTGTGTGTGTGTGTGTGTGTGTGTGTATGTGTGTGTCTGTGTGTTCGGTGTGTGTGTGTGTGTGTGTGTGTGTGTGTGTGTGTGTATGTGTGCAGACAGAGTTGCTCTCCCATTGCCACAGACAGCGTGACTTCACCGGGAAAGAATGCTCTCTCTCCCTCTCTCTCTCCCTTTTCCCACATAGCACACAAACACACTCACACACACTCTCTGCAGGACATACACACAAATGTGTGTGCATACTCTGGAACACACACAACCAACATATTCTGGAACACTTGGAAACACAGATGACATGTACAAACACAAACACACACACACACACACACACAAACACTTAAACAAATACAAGCAAATGCAATGACAGTTACACACAAACAAAGTCACAAACACAAGTAATCTTTTAACAGTACAATCTATACACTCCACTTAATATAAATGTATAATGAAAAGCGTGAAATGAATCAAATGAATTATGATTGTCTGAGCTGACATGGTTTATCTCAATGACCTAATGAACAAGGCTTGGACCTGCTGAAGGGCTTCTTTCCCACTCAGGTCAGGATGTTCCTTGTGTGTGTGTGTGTGTGTGTGTGTGTGTGTGTGTGTGTGTGTGTGTGTGTGTGTGTGTTTGTTTAAGGTCTGTTTCCCCGGCTGTCACAGGAACATAGTGACACCAGCACCCTTCCAATAGCCACCCAAGCCCTCCCACTCACACACATACTCACACACACACACATACTCACACACACACTCACGCGCACACACATACACGCACGTACACACAATTACACACACACGCGCACACACACACACACACACACACACACACACACACCTACGCACGCACACACTCACACACACACACGCATTTGTTACTGACGGAGACTCTCTCTCTCTCTGGGGTTTGGGCCCTGGGACCTGTCTGTACAGTCAGATGATCCCCCCCCCCTCTGCTTCCTCATGTCTGGGAAATGAACCTGCAGCAGCAGCAGCAGAGATGAAGGCTGCGCTCCAGCCCAGGCGTATGAGGAGATCTATAGGCTGCCCGAGTGGGAGCCCCAGCACCACTCCACTCCACTCCACCTGGCTGTGCGCTGCAGTGGAGCCTCAGCACCACTCCGCCTGGCTGTGTGCTGCAGTAGAGCCACAGAGCCCCAGCACCACTCCAACTGGCTGTGTGCTGCAGTAGCTGGAGCCCGAGCACCACTCCGCCTGGCTGTGTGCTGCAGTAGAGTCACAGAGCCCCAGCACCACTCCACTCCACTCCAACTGGCTGTGTGCTGCAGTAGATGGAGCCCCAGCACCACTCCGCCTGGCTGTGTGCTGCAGTAGAGCCACAGAGCCCCAGCACCACTCCCCTCCACTCCACCTGGCTGTATGCTGCAGTAGATGGAGCCCCAGCACTACTCCAACTGGCTGTGTGCTGCAGTAGATGGAGCCCCAGCACCACTCCACCTGGCTGTGTGCTG
>NC_045163.1:23379430-23389430 GCF_900700415.2 Clupea harengus | reverse complement strand
TTTCTTACATATATTAATAAATCACCCTTGGCTCATCTAGCGTAGACCCAAATGTTCAGCCCGATCGTCAGCACTGCTTTGAAATAACAACCTTTTCTCAGCTACACTCAATCACACACACACACACACACACACACACATACACACACACACACACACACACACACACACCACACACGCGAACGTACACACCACACACGCGCACACACTCACACACGCGCACACACCACACACACACACACACACACACACACTAATCAAGAGACAAACACCCAGCCACCCACACACACCAACTGAAACACACAACTGGGTCTCTTTTGCTCTCGCTCTCTCTTTCATTCCCTCCCTCCCTCCTCCCTCCCTCCTCACCTCCCTCCCTCACCTCCCTCTCTCCCTCCTTCCCTCCCTCCCTCCCTCACCTCCCTCCCTCCCTCCTCAGCTTCTATAATTCAAATCCTGTCAGGCCTGTTCCAGACTGCTGGCGCCAGCCTCTCTCTTCAGGAAAAAAAGACAGGGAGAGAGAGAGGGAGAGAGAGAGGGGGGGGGGAAAGCACAAGGAAGAAAAAAAAAAGCTCTTTGAGGGACAAAGCCGGCGGAGCCACACACACAGTGAGCCAGGGCCGAGATGGAGACAGGCTTTTTTTTCAGCTGTGGGTGGACTTTTTCAGGGCCCAATATTTTTCGTCTTTTGGACCTCTTTTTCCTTTCCTGATTCATTTTGTTTTAGTCTCTCTCTCTCTCTCCCTCTCTCTCTCTCTCTGTCTCTCTCTTTCTCTCACTCCCTCTCTCTCTGCCTCTCTCTTTCTCTCTCTCTCTGCCTCTCTCTTTGTTTCTCTCTCTCTCTCTCTCTCTGCCTCTGTTGCTCTCTTTCTTTCTCTCCCTCCCTCTCTCTCTGACTTTCTCTTTTTCTCTGCCTCTCTCTTTCTTTCTCTCTTTCTCTCTCTCTTGCTCTCTCTCTTTCTTTGATCTCTCTGCTGCCTTCACTGGTCAATGCAATAAACTTTACCCCTCTGATATTTTCTTGGCTGGTTTTATTGACCATTTAAAAAAAGACCTACTCCACAGACAGTTAAAGTGAATCTCTGCTTTGGCCTAGCTGAAGATCCATCCTCAATCAGGGCCATGGAAAATTCAGGCACAGTGCGAAACTAAGAACGTGAGAAACCAGAAGAGAGAGAAAAAAAAACTGACAAGCAAAGCCAGGTTTTGAAAGTCAGGCATGGCAAGCACAGCAATCTGTTGCCAGAATTTTCAACACGCAGCTATAAATAGCTCCAAGCGAAGATTCATCTATTTCAGGGCTAATGAACGAGCCAGTCATGTGACACAAACACGGAGCCAGGGCCCAGGAACTGGCCACTAAGTCAAGGCTCTCTCTCTCTCTCCTCTGATATCAATGACAGAGAGCGAGAGAGTCAGAAAAAGAGAGTAGGCAAGATAAACCAGCAAACACTTGAATTACATAGGTGCCTCGCTCAGGATCGTCTGTTCTAGAATGCTTTTAGTTTAACAGACAGGAACTATTAAGGTCTTAGGAGTTGATGATGTAAAGAAATGATATGCACCCCTTTTCAGATGCCTTCTGACTAGCTCTATATATTAATTTTGTGTGACTGAGACCAGGTTGTCCATAGGTTGTTTTTCGCCCTCTCTCTCCTTATCACTAGCTCTGCTCCCTTTTTACATGTGCATACAGCATCTTCTCTCTTCTCCTTCAACTCCTTCATCTATTTCCAACCCCTATTCTTTCAAGCATAGTGTGGAGTGCTCAATTGTAATGGCTCGTCAAGGCCAGCTCCTGCCGTTCGTCTCCCAGCCTGCTGCTTGCCCTCAGACGCTACCCAGATCCCCTCACCCAAAACTGAGGCCCTCATAGCAAAGACAGCCCTGGTCCTGTTTGTATATGTATGTGTGTGTGTGTGTTTGTGGGGTGGGGGGGGGGGCTGGTTTGGAGGTGACTATAGTGGGGTGGGGGTTTGAGAGAAGGGGGTGTCTGTCTGTCTGAGACAAATTTGGCAGCTCTCATCGAAACGGCCTCCTGAATCGTGCTTATCTGCGGCCACAAACATTTTAAAATTGCCTTTTACAGGCGGAGCAGCAGCTGAGCCCGTCGTCCCATCCTCCCAGAAGCACCCCGTCTCAGACTGGTCATTCCAGCCCTTTGTCAATCAGACTGTCCTCCAGGGAACCTCCTCCTCCCCTCCTCCCCTCCTCCCCACCCCCAGCGCGGTCTGTCTGCAGCGGAGTGCACCAGTGGCCCGGGCCCCAACGCCTAATATTCATGCCCTGTGCCAATCCAGGCTCTGATATGGGAGGTAATGCTGGTCTGGAATCAGTGGGCCTGATCTGCTGGCCCATCAGCGTATGCGAGAGCTGAGGTCGGACCGTGGGTCATCCGGAATGATTTTTGGTTTAAACAAAAGAAGCCTTTGTCAGCTTTATGTTTCTTTTCTATGATTTGCATTCATAGCTTTTTTGTCTGTTTATCTCCTAGTAATACCCCCATTACATGTTCTGTCTTGCTCCTGGAAACTACTAATCACATTCCAGAGTGTGGCCTTATTGACTTGTTTGACTTTTTTTTGTTATTCATTCTGTTCCTCTGCCCCGTTCTCTTTGGTTCCACTCGGTTCTTTCTTCTCGTTCGGACATTATGTTGCTGTTCTCCGTGTCTCAGGACATGGGGTTGTGGTAGCCATATCCATAGCCTTCTCATCTTGCCTCCCACTCAAAATAACTCTCTGGCCCTGTCTGGTACTGAAGGGTAGAAACAGCTGCTTAGACATAACAATGTGTGCCCAGAATCAACGCCTAGATGTTTCACATCTTTGTAGTTTCAAAGGCAATCTGATACACCTCTTGGTTCAACTCACACACAACCCTACCACCCGCACACACACACAATATGTAGACAGGCATGCAGAGAGGCACCAAGCAACATGCAAACACACACTCACACACAGCATAAAACACACAGAGAAACACAATTGTGAAAACAAGTGTTTTAAAAAAGTATCCTTCACTTTCTAGGAAGACTGACATCCTTGGAGAGAACAGTACGAACAGAACAGAACAGAACAGAAATTACACTTCACATTTTTTTCTGTCTTCCTCTGATCGCCCCTGAGATACTGAACATACACACAGACCCGTAGAGGCTTCCCCTAGCTAAATCAAAGACTAACAAATTTAAAGACACCAAACAGAGACTTGGTTCAGATTGTCAAGGGTTCAAAGGGTTAGCTTCACAAATCTTCTCAAACAGGTATGGGCATACATTGACTACCAATGAATACCTCTTGAGTAATCTATTCTCCTCAGGAAGACAGACTGATAGACTGTGAGCTTAGCTGGATTCATCTCTGCATCTCTTCAAAATAAATCATTTGTACACCATAGCATAGTACATAATAGAGTCTGCACAACCACAGGAAGGACCTACCTAGCTTCATTTTAGCCTACACATCATCATATCGCTACATTTCAATTAAAACCTATTTTGTGTTAGAATAACTTTTGTTAATTAGGCTATGTATTTGCCTATTACAAAGAAATAAAACTTGTCAGTTTAGATTCTGAACAAATAAAGTTCTTACAAGTAAAAGGATGAATAACTCCTTTGAGTTTAATTTAGTTTCATGTTACAATTCTTTCAGAGCTGCATAGTTGTAATAGCCATAGTGTTAATCTGTGCCTTGGAATAGAGCAGCTGTGCAAAACATGTATGATGTAGACCATAAGTGCGTTTAAATTGCAGTTAAGCAGAGTACCACCTTGAAATGTGTCATTTACTGCCCACTACTTAAAGTAGCAGCTAAGCTAAACAGGGCACAAATTACAGAAGTCACTATTTTAATATGCGCGTAAAAGGCGTAACAAACTGAAAAGTTGCCCCTTTAGTTTTCAACGTGATAAGGAAAATAAGTAGCCCTATATATAAAATGAAAGACAGACGTTGCTACTTTTGGTTAGCCTATTATGTTCTAAGACGAGAATACCGGGCTACATTTGTGTCTCAAGTATGTTCTTTTGTTGACAGCACGGACATTCCAAACGCACTACGACTATCTCCGCATCGAACAGACAACAGTTCACAAAACAGTTTTCAAAACTATTTCATCAGGTTTAGGTTTTAAAAAGCGCGAGTAAAGACAAAGCTTAACGTTCGGAGAGGCAGTAGGCTAGACTATCTTTCTCTCTCGCTCTCCCTCCCCCGCTTCAGTTCGCTGGAGAGACAGGCAGAGAGGGGGAAAAATACCAAGAACGCAGCAACACAAAGGCGGGCGCTAGCTTTCCATCGCTGGCTTACTAATCGGCCTCTTTGTTGTGCTCGATGCATGCCTGTCCCTGTCACATGACCACGTTTCCATGGCGACCGAGGTCTGAGTAATCATTTGCGCAATGACCTTTATTCCCTTGAGGGAAGGGGAGGGGGAGGTTAGAATGAAAGCAGCCAGCAAAAGCAGTGAAGGGGGGTGGGGGGAGGAGAGGAGAGGAGAGGAGAGAGGGAGGAGGAGGTAAGCAGCAGAGCGAGGCAGTGGGGACCCAGACTCACACGCACGCACACACACACACACACACACACACACACACACACACAAAGAGGAAGGAAAAAATGAAAAAGCAAACTGATTTTCTCTCAGCAGCACTGAGAAGAATCCGTTGGGTTTGGTTAGATAACGAACAGAGCTCACAAAGAGAGAGCGAGAGAGAGAGAGAGAGAGAGAGAGAGAGAGGATGCAGGCAACAGAGTTAGAAAAAGATAGGGAGATAGAGGGAGGCCAACCGTGGGAGAGGAGAGGGTAAAAATGGAGCTTTGCACCCTGAGCCCATTGGAGAGAACCTTACGAAACCAGCATTCTGCAGCAAAATGAGCTGTCCACAAAACTGTGTGCTTTTACGTCCAACAAACCTCTTTATGAGGCTGACATAGCTCACTTGTATACACACCTATCGTTGCTCACTCATTAATGCTGTAAAACAAAGGGTTTTCTGGATTATGGGAGCATATCCATGAAATATGATAAAGCTTTATTTCAAGAATTTTCCCAGGCCATGTAAAAAACATGTTAAAACTGTTCCGTCCAAACCTCAAATAAATACAAACGCATCTATATATATATTTCCCATTTGGTGGCAGTGGTGTGCAATGTGAATTTCAACACACTTAACGCAGTGAAGACAGCTTGCTATACCAATCACAAACAAATGGATGATCAGGTTTGTCACATGTGATCACACATGCTGCAGGCTGTCTAATACCTTAAGGCCGCATGTATAGTCACATGTGGACTGCATGTATAGTCTCATGTGGACTGCATGTATAGTCATATGTGGACTGCATTTATAGTCATATGTGGACTGCATGTATAGTCATATGTGGACTGCATGTGGACTGCATGTATAGGCATATGTGGACTGCATGTGGACTGCATGTATAGTCACATGTGGACTGCATGTATAGTCTCATGTGGACTGCATGTATAGGCATATGTGGACTATACTTGTCCCTGCAGTGGTAATGTCTTTACCAAGCGAAAAAGTTGCCAGTTGGGTGGGTTTTGTGGTGGTGGTTTACTACATGGGTTGGTTGTGGTGCACATTGGTTCTCTCTCCTCCAGTACAGGCAAGGGCATAGCTAGAATTTGTAGGCCACAGCATATGCAGACCATAGCTAAATAGCTAAACTAAAATCTATACTGCCTGCCTAGCATGTTTAAGGGCCCTCTCCAACACTGGGCCCCCTGAAACTTTCAGCAGCCCCAAGCTAACAACCCCCCCCAGCCCCCGCTACCCATCCGCTCGCCTCTGCTCCCCTTGCTAGAGTGCTAGAGTAAGGAAATGCAGAATGGCTGGAAGAGAAGAGTTAGATTGAGATTTGGTTGAATATGAAGACGTACCAGACTGCAATGGTTTCTCTCACGTGAGCAACACCTGTTTAGCTCTGATTAAATTGCCTTTATTTAAAAAATGTGTGTAAACATTAATTTAATATACCTGTAAAAGTGAGCAACAGACCCTTATTAGGGGTCACTAACAAAAAAAAACCTTAATTACATCAAAGCTTACCAACGTTGCGTACAGTTAAAAGTGAGTGAAATTAATGAAAAAGATGGAACTCTGCCTTCATGTAATAATTACCACAATAAAGGATGACTGCATAGACTTGTGAACAAATAGTTGGTTGAGAGTTGAGAAAATTCTCCTCTCATATATTGAACAGAAGTTTAACACTCAAATTCCAGTTTAAAGATGCTATACGGAAGTATTTTAGTTTAAAAAAATCAAAAAAGACTAGAAAATAGAAATAGCAACATTGTGTTTTGTATTGTGTTGACCATGTGTGTTGTGTTGACCAGATATCTGCTAAAGTTAGCATGCTAGAGCCACCACATCCCCGCTCGTAGTACCACTTAGTACCTCAACAGGCGGTAGTTAGTCACGCTTAAATCCCATCTCACAGGCTAGAATGAGTTAAAGTGTTGAAATAAAATGGAATGATCCATTTTTGAACTCAAGTGAGAAATTTTAGTAAATAGTAAGTAAGACGCAAGCCCATTGGTTAACAATGATGGTTTCACTATCAGCTAGCTCAAAAGTTTGAATAAGTTCCAAGTCAAAATAACATATAAATATCACCTTGATTAAGTTAACATATAAATATCACCTGGACTAAGTTAACATATAAATATACCTCGAATACTGATGTTGCTAGAGACTAATGGTAGCCCAAATATTTTTCCATCATATAATGTTTTCATGCTACATGTAGCCTTCAGCCTCCCCCACCTTTACTTGTTTTACTTCTGGAGGGTGGTGTATAAAAGCACTAATACACAGCCTCCCCCACCTTTACTTGTTTTACTTCTGGAGAGTGGTGTATAAAAGCAGTACTACACGGCCTTCAATCTGCTTGGGGCCCACCTCATGTATGAACTAATTTAGCTTGCTAACCGACCGCTAGCCAGGCTCACCAGGAGCGACTTGTCCTGCAAACTGCAAAAAAGGACATGCATGAATTCAAACTGCATGTGTCTGTTATATTTAACTATTGATTACTTGCCTGTGTTGTCGCGCATTGCATAGACAAACTGACGAAGTAGGCTATACAAACAGTCGCCCCCCCACTGGCCAAATTTAAAATGGCATGAAGCGCTCCTCATGGGCATTAGGCACATGAATAGATCTCAATAGGGGTAATCGTTTCTTTTGTTCGTCATCTTACTTTTTGTCCCTGTTTTTGAAGCGGGGTTTGAAGCGCCACCTTGTCATTTTGAATCAATTGTGTGCGTCCCTGCAAATTCAAGTAAAGATGATTGACAGTAGGTGACTGACACAATTTACAGTGCTTGATCACTATCATGACATTCTGTGGGTGACACAGATTATAATCTTCTATAAGCACTTCAGCGGTGCTAGGTCGTTCCTCCCATTCAAACTACGAGAACGATTACACCGATAAAGATGTCCTTGCTATTAGCAAACATTAATGTGATCGACAGGATCCGTGCATCCTCACGTTCTGTGAAGTATGAAGAAAAAGAGGAACCAGGTAGACCAAGGTAGAAGATAGAACAACACCTTACTTCACTCTATGCCAGAACATGGGTCTTGTACACACGTTTTTCTCACAAAGCTGCTGATGTGCTGCTGAGTATGAAATGGCTTCTTAGCTACGGTTAGCTAATGTTAGTTAGGGAAAGAGACAACGCTAGGAGTCTACTGGATGTTTTTGGCGAAAATTCGAGCAAATACTGATCTACGCTTCAACGCATTTAATTGCCCAAATCTTTTATTTGATTCAGATCTGCAGCTGAAAGAATCTAATGTCCTACAAACCTTGCTGCTATCAGTGAAATACATTTTAAAAAGATTTGTGGGGTGAGTTGAGTACACTTGTCAGACATCAAGCCTACTTGTGCGTTACAAGTTATTTAAATCAACTGGATGTTACACTTGCTTATGAAGTGTATACAATTGGAGTTGTTTTTGGAAAAGGTGTTGGTGATGTTTCACCTTAATACCACAATTATATACCTACTTATCTTACTTGTCTAATATATAGTTTATAGTTTATAAATATCTAAATTAAATTCAAAGCTCGTACACTAAGTCTGGGAAACATTTCTTCTACTTTTTGCCTTCCTATTTTGTAGGATGAAATCATTTTCTGGTGATTGACTTTTGTCAGATTTATTCCACTCAAAATAGGTATTTTCTGTTATTTATTCTTACTTTGACCTCTGCCTGTGTTTTTGCTCAAGTTTTTTTTTAATTGAATAACTTCACTTGGTCATGAATTTAATTAATTTGATTAAATCTTTGGTTTATTTGTGTACTGCTAAGGCAGGAGAATGGAATACAGTATATCTTCCCCAAACGCCAGAAATACCGTAAGTGTGTTCCAGTGTAAAATTCCAGTATTTTCTACAGGCATTTTATTTTTTATCAATATTAATTATCAGTAGGAACATGGTCATGTAATACTTGAATGCAGTAAGGTATGTGATATCTTGAATCTGTTGAAGGTTAGTGTCATCATTTTTGAGTCGTAATTTATCGGTTTGTTTTCCCCAAATTCCCCAAATAAAGCCACCATTCCAGCCCTTATTTTTCTGCGGCTTACATACATCTCCTTTAAGTGATGGGAATACCCTTCACATGATCTCATTAATAATTTGTACATACACTTGTTTTTTCCCCCCTTTAACGTGATACCCCGAGACAAACAGTATCACTCTCTTTTCTGATCGCCGCTATCTGCTGCACAGTTGAGGCGTGCAGTTGAAGGGCGCTGGGGTAGGCCAGAGTCCAGCCCGTCTCTGAAGAACACAAACGAAAGTGGAAGTGCTTTATTATCCACCAGAAGGAGTGGACAC
This sequence comes from Clupea harengus, assembly GCF_900700415.2. NCBI lineage: Eukaryota > Metazoa > Chordata > Actinopteri > Clupeiformes > Clupeidae > Clupea > Clupea harengus. Next base: position 23,380,551 of record NC_045163.1, on the reverse strand, counting down.
ATGTGCCTGTGAGTGGCCCAAGGAGGGGGCTAGCCTGAGGCAAGGACACCTCCCTCCAAGAAAAGGGAGAAATAAACATCCCCAACGAGGCCCGCTGTGAGTTACCAGCCCCCCCCACCCCACCAACACACAAAAACATACACCAGCATTAAAAAAAAACACACACACACACACACAGGCACACACACAGACATAGACCATTGCAATATACTCACTCACATAAATAAAATCTGTCCTTCCCAAAAACACGTTACCGCTCACTCTCCTCTCTATCATACACTCTTGCACACACACACACACATACACACACACACATACACACACATGCGCACACACACCAAACTGCCTGTCTGGAATGACACACAGCACACAACAAGCCAGCTGGGACCAAAGAGGAAGAAGGGGGGAAAAAAAAGGCAGAGCAACGATAGGCCAGGAAGCAGTGTGGCGGGGTGTTTGATGGGGTCGGCCGGACCGTTAATCAAGGAAATGGTGCTGTTAGCCATGGCAGCTAAATCTGTGCTGTGGCGCATGGCGCCGCCAGCAAACGTCAATGACACCCATGACATCACCCCTCCTGCAGCTCGCTGGATAGATGCGCCAGTGATGAGCAGAGGGGGCTGGATGAGGAAGGCTGAGGTGAAACTCAGAGAGCATTGGCTTCGCTGGTCGACCCCTGTGGGGCCAACAATATGCTAATGGAGAAGCAGATATCCATTAACATCATCCCAGGCAAAGCTAGTGCTAGTAAGAGGATAAGTGTTCGTTTATTTTCTCCTTTTTTTTATTTCATCGATAACGTACCTATGTACTCTTTTTTTTCCTTTTCCATTTCTGTTAATATGTTTTTTTACCGTTTTCCCATCCAACATTCTACTCCAGCAGCTGTCAACCCAGTGACCTCGCGGTCCAATCAATAGCCTGCCTTTGTGTCTCCGTCAGCACTGTCCTCTAAGCCAGGTGTGGGCCAAATTTTCTCTCAGACAAAGAAAGGAATAAAGAGGGGGAAATGTTTTGTTTTAACATGTTTATATAATAGTCTAAATAGATTTAAGCAGCTTATTCATTACGTTTCAAACTTTACATATTTAACTTAATGGCTAAGATATGTAGGTAATGGT
>NC_045163.1:23331930-23374430 GCF_900700415.2 Clupea harengus | reverse complement strand
CTTTGTTCTCTGTTTAGAGGTCAACTCTCCTCTCCGCTGGCTATCTTTATGGAACTCCTTCTTTGTAAAAATGACAGCCTCTATCTCCTCCTTTCTCCCTTCATGTTTTTCCCGTCTTCTTCTGAACTCCTTCCCCTTTGCTCCTCTTCTCAGGGTATTGCAAACAGTGTCACTAATGTTCTCCTTCCACTCACCTCCTGTTTTATATCTGAATTATTCCTTCGCCTTTCTTGCATCCCCTTTTTCTTCTACACAGTTTTCATTTTCTCTCCCTCGTTTTTTTTTTTTTTTTTTTTAAACCATCCTCTACTTTTCTCCTCAACTCCCTTCTCTTCCATTTCCGTTTGTGCCCTTTCCTCCCTCTCTCTTTTTTTTCCATCCCTTTCTTGCCGTTCTCTCTCTCTCTCTCTCTCTATTCCCATCTCAGATCGTCTGTGATGGAGAGTTGTGCACTGCAGCACTGCAGGGCTTCAGCCAAACCAGATTCTATTTTCTGCCCTGCTTCCTCTTCCTCCTCCTCGCCCCGTCGCCATGGTTACGGCAGGAACCCACAGAAGTCTGCCTCCGTTCTCTGTCACAGCACACACTGAAGCTGGTCCCTTCCTCTTTCCTCTCTCTCTCTCTCTCTCTCTTTTTCTCCCTTGCTATCTTCTTTGACTCTCTCCTCCTTCAACTTTTAGACTTCTCCTCCCTCTATCTCCCCCTCTCTCTTTATATCTCTCTCTCTCTCTCCACCGTGAGGTGCTTTTGACTTTGCTTTTCTCTTTTTTTTGTCTGTTGTTTACTTCACTGTTTGCAACTGCGAAAGGCGTTTTCTCAAAGCAGCTCTATTTCTGTCATGCTTCTTCATTGGAAACTTGCTGAAAGTCAGCGAGGAGAATTCTCTGAGGAACCAAAGAGCCTTGACCACAACCTGCTGGTGCTGGTGCTATAAAAAGCTACAGGGAGTGATTTTGTTTATTATATGCTGATGTGTGTCTGGGGGGGGCGTGGGCGTTGGGCTGGGGGTTTCAGCAAACAGGGACTGAATAGGTGTCACCGTCAGCAGCAGCAGCACCCGAGATTGCAACGGATTTCAACAGGCATGACATCATAGCTAATCCCAGCTATGCACACAACAATGACTCACACAGGTTAAAGGGGACTCGCAACCTGACAGGTGTGCGCGCAGGCTCTCTGATCCGTCTATACCTCAAGGTTTGTGTTGACGGAAGGTTGAAAAGGTGTCCTAGACAAAAGCCCACAAAGAGCAACAACAAGGCTCATGTTGGGTCTGAACCGGCGAGATATCAACCGGCAGGCCTTTCGGTATGGTTCCATGCTGTGATTTGAGAAAACATATTGATGACTGTTTAGAGGAACTACAAAAGACTCGAGAGATAAAGTAGCCTGCTAGTGCTAGACCCAAACATATCGACTGCTAGTTACCCAGAAACCTCGGATGCTGGATTTTCTTCAGGGCAGGAGGAGAAAAAAAGGGGAGGCGAGATGTGGATGGCAAGAGAATAGGATCAGTTCAGGGGGGCGTGGATGACTTGGCACTCCCCAGGCAAAGCTTAGAGGAGAGGTGTCCAGGAACACTGGTCATTCGAAGCAGGGGGGAATCATAATCCAGTTCAACAGGCAGCGCAGACAAGAGCACGGCCATTATATTAGTGCTTCAGTGGCTGCAGTCCAACTGACGAGCCCCTTGCGTCTGGCAAGCTGCACAACTCCACACAAAAGAAAGCCTGTGAAGCACGTAGACAGACATGTAATGCAAAACGTTAGCTTAGGGCCCTCCAGTCAAGATGCAGCAGCGGTGTTCACGACTGAGTAAACAGTGGTGTTTACACACGAGTCTACAGTCAGCCATGAAAGCAATCACCCAGAGTGATACATGGTTGCTTTTTAAGGGGAGATGAGGCTGTTACACAGTGGCGGAGCCAGAGGGGTGTCCGGGGTGGCGCCCCTAATATCTGATTGGCCACCCTCTGTGCCACCCTAAAATCACTGCCAGTTTAATGCTGATTGACATTTCATTTGACCTCTTGTTGAAAGACCTGTTTATTTTGACATCTGGCTGCGCCTTTTTCAAATCGAGGAAGAGAGAATATTTCCTCAGCTCACGACTCGAGTCACTCGAACTAGGGCAGACCTGTGGCGAAAACACCATTTGGAAGTAAGTTAAGCATCGGGTTTAGGTTTCCTGAACAACTTTTACGAAAGAGATCGATTCCCAATCTAGCCTTAACGTTATGTTTACATCTGTGCTAGAGCATGCCACCCATATACAGCGCTGTGTCATAAGTTACAGTATATGAGTGTTTTGATAACGCATATCGGTGCAGTGTCATAAGTTACAGTATATGAGTGTTTTAATAATGTGGGGGTAATTAGTCCAGCTGTCAGCGTTAATACATAGCTATTTGAAATCCATTATCTGTTTTCTGTTCAACCAATGAAATGATCTGTTCAACCAATGAAATGATCTGTTTCTGTATCTGTTCAACCAATGAAATGATCTGTTTCTGTATCTGTTCAACCAATTAAATGATCTGCTTCTGTATCTGTTCAACCAATTAAATGATCTGTTTCTGTATCTGTTCAACCAATGAAATTATCTGTTTCTGTATCTGTTCAACCAATGAAATTATCTGTTTCTGTATCTGTTCAACCAATTAAATGATCTGTTTCTGTATCTGTTCAACCAATGAAATGATCTGTTTCTGTATCTGTATTCAGGTAGAAGACTGTAAGTGGGCATGATTGACACCGGAAGTCACATCAAAATAGGGTAAATGTATTTTCTAACCTAACATTCATTGGCAGTGCAATTGTTGTGCCTTCAAAGCATGAAATTGATTTACAGTAATAATGGCCTGTGATTAATACTGTATGTCCACATCCTCATACTGTCTCTTTTTAAATTATATTTAACTCAACTCAAGTTTTATTAACTGTCTGAACCCCATCTCCCCACCCTGCATCGGAAATAGAAACTGTTTACAGTGAAGAAATATAGAAAAATATCCTTCAGTTGAACGATAATTCCAAAGCTGTGATAATGTCAACAATGTGTTATCATTTGCTAAGGAAATTACTACTTTACAACAGTAGAGTACATTGCTAGCACAAATCACTTGATGCTATCACTTGAACTTGCTGCTGACTGTTTAAATAGCCATGAATTGCTTGTTATATAGTTGTGAGTGGATGTTAAGTAAAAATTACATGAAATCTATGGCTGATACATACAGCATGTTCCATCCTAAATTGATTCAAATTGACTGAAATACAACAGATTTTTTTATTATAATTTGAAAGAAATCCAGCTGTTCATCACACCTCCTCTTCCTCACCTCCATCTCACCTCCTCTTCCTCAATGCCTTCGGCTGCCTGCTGTGTGTTGACGCAGAGGAGGCGACAACAGAAGATAGTGATCACTTTTCAAAAATGTGTAGTAAACGAAACGACTAGTTAGTGAAAAGTCCTATGTTGCTAACAGAATGGACACTTTCATCGTGTGGCCATCCACAATGGTATGAATCGATATGAAAAACCATAATGGCGGACACACAGATACGTCAATCCTGGAGTTGACTTTTTTTCTGAACAATAACGAGCAACTTTGGGTGGAAGAAATATCTATTTCCATTGCATCGTTTGAGCTTTCCCAAACAATGTATTTGGATTCAGGTCCACCCCAGTAGTAACCCAAGTGGATCATACTATCTGCCAGAACTCCGGGTTAAGTGAATTATCACTTGTACCTCCAATCATCAATTATAATATGTATTCATGCTCCATAGGGCTAGGGTTACACACTCATTTTCTGTCGTGGTCTATGGATGTATTATTTTAGTTTTACGTTGAACAAAAAAATTATCTATTCAGTTGTTCGCAATATTGTTCGCAATTCTCCGTCATACTAGGTATTTTAATTAGGTTCCTTGTAGGCATGTACTGTTTTGACAGAGCCGACAAGTACCGTGTCATCATGTCGTATGGCCAATAAACACGGCCCCTTTTTCAAGTAGCCACGAGGCACTTTTGTTCGAGGGCAGGCAGAAGTGCGTCACACCGGCCCTGGGAGGTCAGTGTCTTCGGGGTGATCATTTGTTGGCCGACCTGAAAGGCGCTGTCTTGATGAGCCTAAAGCATCACAGCCACAACTCTCCCCGTCGTCCCAGCTGTTTCATCCTCCATTGTGTCGCCACTCATTCAAGAGCTTGACATTTACACCGGGGCCACGTGGACAGGCTCGGCAGGAGGTCACTCGGGCCCTGCGCTGGCCATTCATACAGTCCCCCCCCCCCCCAACACACACACACACGCACACACACCTCCTCCTTCATTCTCTCTGTGTCTCGTGACGGACACATTGTGTGCCAAAGCGTGTTAATGATGTCGGGAGACACCCCCCCACATGGACTGGCACGCTCAGCGGACACCTCTGCATTGGCGTTTGTCACCCTGATGTTGCTTCAGTTGATCTAATTCAATGTTTGTTTGTTTGTTTGTGTATGTAGTGTGTGTGGTGAGTGTGTGTGTGTGTGTGTGTGGTGAGTGAGTGTGTGTCTGTACGTGACTCTGTTAGGTGTAGACAGAAAGAGAGCGAGGCAGACAGAGAGTGAGTGAGAGAGAGAGAGAGAGAGAGAGGAGAAAGGAGAAAGACAAATGTGTTTGTTGTACACTTGCTATGCTGGATACCCTGCATCTGTGCTCTCTCAGAGCATATGCTTCTACTGTGTGAGAGAGGAGCCCGCTCTCAGGGGGGGGGGGGGCTTGACTCACATTGAAGTCACCCGGTCTGTAAGGGGACTGTGAGAGGACAAACAGAGTCTTACGTAACCCTGAAATGTGAAATAAAGAGCAACACAACCATGCTGCCTCTGCTGTGAGGTGAGTGTGCGTGTGTGTGTGCTTGTGCGTGTGTGTGAGTGTGCGTGTGTGTGTGAGTGTGCGTGTGCGTGCTTGTGTGTGTGTGTGTGTGTGTGTGTGTGTGTGTGTGTTTGCAGGATGTGTGTTCTCTTGGGCAGGGAGCTATGAACTCAGTGTTCCTGTTTGCAGAAGGTGTGCACCTCCAGTGGCATCCCTTCAGCTGCGCTGGTAAACAGTGTTTAAGTAAGCATGGGGCTGAGGAGTCATTTTTCCCTTTTTTCATCCTTGAAACAAAGTAGTGTTTGCCTCTCTCTCTCTTTCTTTTTCTCTCTCTCTTTCCGTAGTCTGCTCTTCTCCGTGCCTCTCTCCACCCCTCCACTCTTTCACCTCCTCTCCCTTTTTCATATTCTCTCCGTTACTCTCACGCTCTCCCCTACTGCCTCTTCTCCACCTCCTATTTCTTTCACATCTTTCTCCTTCTGTGCTCTCTCACTCCTCCTCTGCATTTTTCTACCTCCCCTTGTCTCCTTCCCTGTCCTCTCCTAAAGAGGTCATCCCTCCACCTTTCTGCCCTCTACTTCTTCTCATCTCCTCTCCTCTCTTCCACCTCTCCTCTCCTCTCCTCTCCTCCACCCCCCCTCCTCTATCCCTACCTCCTATCCTCTGCAACTGTTCAATCTCTCTTTTTCTGTGCTTGCCTCCTCTTTTTTCCCTTCCTCTCCTCTAAAATATCCTTCCGTTCTCTCGCCTCCCCTCCCTCGTCCTCCCTCCCTCCTTCCTCTGCTCTCCCCCCCCACCCAGTTTTCCCCTCTCCTCCTCTAGTCTCCTCCACTCCTTCCTTGTTTTCCCCTCTCCTCCTCTAGTCTCCTCCACTCCTTCCTTGTTTTCCCCTCTCCTCCTCTAGTCTCCTCCACTCCTTCCTTGTTTTCCATCCTCTCCTCCTCTCAGGTTTCACCTCCTCATTTTCAGCTCTATTCTCCCCTCTTCTACGTGTAGCTAATCTGCTCTCCTTTTCGTTCCTCTCCTCTACCTTTCTTCTCTTCTCTACCTTTCTTCTCTTCTCTACATTTATTGTCTTCTCTACATTTCTTCTACCCTCTTGTCTGCCTTCCTCTCCTCTCCCTCCTTTGCCTCTCCAGAACTCCTCTCTCATCTCTACCTTCTCCTCTCCCCCCTTTGCCTTTCCTCTCTCCATTCTCCTCCTTCACTCCCTCTTATTTCCCCTCTACCCTTCTCTCCATTCTTCTCCTCCTCTCTCAACCTCCTCTTCCCTCTACCTTTCCCCTTCCTCTCCCTCCATCCCCTCACCCTTTTTTGTCCTCCTCTCATGTCCTTCTCTCCTCTACCATTCTCTCTCTCCCCCTCTCTTCTCTCCTCTCCTCTCCTGCCTCCCCGCAGCAGCTGGTTGGGGGGTGGGCTGGCGGTGGTGCCTCCTGCAACACAAGGTCGTATTTCACCGCAGTGAGTGAGCGTCTTTGTCTGCGGGGACCATGGGCTGGGAGGCCATAAGGAAGAGGTATGGTCCTTTAAATCAGGCCCATGCTCGCCAGCCACCCGCTTACCAGCCGGAGGCCGGCAGCACCAAAACCACCTTCAACCACCACAACAAGGCCCTGAAGGCCCAAACAGCCGATGTACCTCCACTTATGAATGACCTGGGAGAGGAACAGTGTAAATATCTTATGAGGGTGTGTGATGTGTGTGTGTGTGTGTGTGTGTGTGTGTGTGTGTGTGTGTGTGTGTGTGTATGTGTGTGTGTGTGTGTGTGTGTGTGTGTCTGTGTGTGTGTTTGTGTGTTTAGGTGTCTGTGTGACACATGCGGAAGTGCACGGGCCAGTTTTCTTCTCTGCTTTTTTCCAGGCATGAAGAAAAGAAAAAAAACAGCAGTGGGATCAAATTTTCCCAATCCAAGGGTTTAAAATCAGGAAGCAATCCTAAACTCAGGTCTGGGAGAGGGTTGTTCTTGTGGTCAGGGAGAGGGGGGAGAGGGGGGAGAGAGGGAGGGAGCCTCTCCCGGACTGGAGGTGTCAGGTGTGTCCCTCCCTGGCCCGTGTGTTTGTACAGCTGGGTCTCGCCGCACCAGTCAGCCGTCTGCTGCTCTCCATGGGGGGGTTGACGGTAGTGAGAGGAGGCAGGGAGGGAGTTGGGGAGGGGGGGGTTAAAAGGGGGGGGGGGACAAAAGATGTGGGGGCTGGAGAGGAGAGCCTCTCTGTGGACACAAAGAGGCAGTGAGGGGGGTGCCTGCTGGAGGCTGGGCGGGGGCTGGGTGCCGGCTGGGGGGTGGGGGGGGGGGGGAGTGCAGAAGGGCAGCTGAGAGGACAGAGGGCAGCCTGGTGAATATGAATGAGGAAGGGAAGCCTGTCCTTCCACAGAGGGCCGGGGTACAAGCAGGAAGATGGATCTGCTCTCTGGCTGAGTGGATTACAGGCAGGTGGAGATGCAGGCACTAGGAGCCCTGATACTCTCTGACACACAAATAAACAAACACACACACACACACACAAATAAACAAACTAACACACACACACAAATAAACAAACACACACACGCACACAAATCTACAAACACGTAAATACACACACACATACAAATATACAAACAGATAAGCACACACACATATATAAACATATAAACAGAGACAAGTAAATGGACATTATCAGCATGGCAGACACATACAAACACAGCCAGACACATTTTATACTGTCCACATAGGCACAGTCAGACACTCACACACACACATTGCCACAACAAATAAATTGAACACTTTGGGAATAGTCTTCCTGTGTGTGTGTGTGTGTGTGTGTGCGTGAGTTGAGATGTGAAGGACTGAACAGTCAATGCTCTTCACTTTATTTATGAGGTGATGGGTTAGTGTGTGTTTGTGTGTGTGTGTGCAACTATGAGCACCTCCTCTCGATCAATACATCAGACACACAATCACTGATATACTGAAACAAAACCTGAAAGAGAGTATCCACATTTCTACAACACAATAATCATATCAATCATTTGTAACGAAAAACATGGAATAGAGGGACATGCCTGGGAATCTAGATTTTATGAAAGGGTATTCTTGAAAACACATTATAAATCTCAAAAAGGATAATACAGTAATTATATATATACATACATACACACACACATATATATATATATAGAGTATATATCAGTAATAATATATGTGCTTTTCGAAAAAGCACAGTATAAGATAAGAAGCTCCTGTTTTCAGAATACAGTTATTATGTAGAACAGACACATTGTTGGGCTATTTGCGATTGCTAGCTCTGGTGATGAACCTTGAAATTTCACATGAACGTGACCTTCTAAACGTGTTTCAGACATGTATCTGCTGTGTCTACTAACCTGAAATATCCATGTATGTAGAGATACTATGCCTATATGAAACAGATATGGGCAAAGGGACAAATGTGAATGTTTTGGAAGGACGCAAGTGAAGAGGAAGAACGATCTTGGTGAGGTCCACAGCCTTTGAGTCTCCTGTTGTACCAGCACTTATTCTCCCAATTGTTAGGAGTCTCCTTTTGATGGTGTCTCAGACTTTCCGAGCGAGAGTCTTCTCTTTGCTCGATTCAATTTTGGGAAGGATGGAGGTCACCCATTTTCTATGACAAATGTCCTTCTCCAGGAGGCATCTCCTTTTCCATCCCAGCACACACACACAGACACACACACACACACACACACACACACACACACACACGCATGCACACACACACACACGCACGCATGCACACACGCACAGGCACAGGCACACCCAAGCACAACCCCACAGAAACACTCATCTTATCACTGCGGTTGTCATTGTATTCCTCGGTCACCGTAAACGAGTGAATAGAGTTGTCATCGTGACCAAGGAGAAGACATGGTAGTGAACACAACTCAGGGAAACCGAGCAGCACAGAGGACAGACTTCTTAACGATGCACACACACGCTGTATATGCACTGTATATGCACACACACACTGTATATGGACACAAGGTTATGTGTGAAGGGTGGTACATCTGTGTTCATTGCATGCTTCAGGCTTAATTTGGTAAGCATGCTGCTCCAGGGGCACAAAGAAGAGAGATATGGAGTGATAGCAAGAGAGAGAGAGAGAGATGGAGAGAGAGAGATGGAGACAGAGAGGGAGAGAGAGATGGAGACATAGAGAAAGAAAGAGAGATGATAGAGAGAGAGAGAGAGAGAGAGAGAGAGAGAGAGAGAGAGACAGAGAGGGGGAGAGAGAGAGATGGAGACATAGAGAAAGAGAGGGAGACAGAGAGAGAGATGGAGACAGAGAGAGAGGGAGAAAGAGAGAGAGAGAGACAGAGAGGGGGAGAGAGAGAGATGGAGACATAGAGAAAGAGAGGGAGACAGAGAGAGAGATGGAGACAGAGAGAGAGGGAGAAAGAGATAGAGACAGAGAGGGAGAGAGAGATGGAGAGAGAGAGAGGGAGTGGGAGAGAGAGATGAGAGAGAGAGGGAGAGAGAGAGAGAGAGAGAGATGGAGACAGAGAGGGAGAGAGAGAGGGAGTGGGAGAGAGAGATGGAGAGAGAGAGGGAGAAAGAGATGGAGACAGAGAGGGAGAGAGAGAGGGCACCAGTCGTGCTGATCTGACACCCTTGCCCACCGCTCTCCAGCAGCCCCCCCTGTCGCCTCATTACAGAGCCTGCTGCAGCGCATCCAACAGCAAGACAGCCTCCACCAGGCTCCACCAGGCTCCACCAGCCTCCACAGTGCCACCACCACCACCACCTCCACAAGGCTCAACACCACCACCACCACCTCCACCTCCTCTGAGATGCAGCCTCCACCAGGCTCAACACCACCACCACCACCACCACCTCCACCTCCTCTGAGATGCAGCCTCCACCAGGCTCAACACCACCACCACCACCACCACCACCACCACCTCCTCTGAGATGCAGCCTCCACCAAGCTAAAACTACACCTTTTGGGTACAGCTATGAATGTTTACTTGGCTAAGCTGTAGCCATAAGGACATGAGTAGTTTTAGCTTTAAGATTCTTGAAGCCACTTCAAAATTATTTCAAAGCCTGTCACTACCTGATGTTTTGTCAAAGATGCACTTCAATGCGTATTCATGAAATATGGTGTTCAAAGTATAATTATTAGTTCACACATTCTGTACCCGTCTCCCCATCCCAACCCTCTCCCAGCACACACTCAATGAAAGGAGAAAAGAGAGCCCAGCCCCTTTAAACCTCAAGCTCTATAGAGACAAGCTAAAGTACCCTTCCCACACCCCACCAAGTACACATCTATCCTATCAGTTGCAGGTACTCAGTCAGAGCTTACCTCTGAAACTAACAACAGCCACACCCTCTCCACCCTAACCATACGTACACACATTCATATAGGCCTGTTAATATTTGCCCTGGCTGTAGATGCTACTAAAGCCACCACCAAGCGGGTGGAGAGCCGTGCCTTCCTGCCCCGAACCTGCTCCAGGTTCCACCACCCACCCTGGGGTCTGTCACCGCCTCCATCTGGCTCCACACACACACAGATGGGGCAGGGGAAGGGAGAGAAGCAGGGGTGAGGGAGGAGAGAGCAGAAAGTGAGAGATTGGGGGGGTTGAGAAGGACGTGTCTGGGGTGTGTGTGGGGTGATGGGTGGACGGGGTGGGGGGTGGACCCCTTCCTTTCAAAAAAGGAAAAATGACTTGGGTGAGGAAGCGTAGAGAAGGAAAGAGAAAAATAACACGCGAAGGTGAAGAGAGAGGGAGAGAAATGGAGAAGAAGGATGGCATGGGTAAACACATAGGAGAACAAAGCACACATGGGGGGGGGGAGGTTTTAACAAAACACTACTTTACAATTATGGGCAAGAAAGCAAGGAGGGCTGTGTGGAAAAGGAATGAGGCTTGAGTGGAGGAACAAGATGTGTATATCTATGCAGTATAGAGATACATGAGAGAGAGAGGGAGAGAGAGGGATGAGAGAGGGATGAGAGAGAGAGAGATGAGGCTTGAGTGGGGGAACAAGATGTATATATCTATGCAGTATAAAGATACATGAGAGAGAGAGGGAGAGAGAGGGATGAGAGAGGGATGAGATAGATACAGGAGATGAGAGAGGGAGAGAGAGAGAGAGAGAGAGAGAGGGATGAGAGAGGGAGAGAGAGAGGAATGAGAGAGGGAGAGAGAGAGAGGAATGAGGCTTGAGTGGAGGAACAAGATGTATATATCTATGCAGTATAGAGATACATGAGAGAGAGAGGGAGAGAGGGATGAGAGAGGGAGAGAGAGATACAGGAGATGAGAGAGGGAGAGAGAGAGAGAGGGATGAGGCTTGAGTGGGGGAACAAGATGTATATATCTATGCAGTATAGAGATACATGAGAGAGAGAGGGAGAGAGAGGGATGAGAGAGAGAGAGAGAGAGGGATGAGAGAGGGAGAGAGAGAGAGAGGAATGAGAGAGGGAGAGAGAGAGAGGGATGAGAAGGAAGGGGGGGGGGGTTGGAGGGATGGGGCATTGTAAAACAGAGAGAGAGGGAGAGGACCACTCTAGCATACTACCTTTGCATCACACCTTTACATAGTGGGTGTCAACACAAGGCTTTTCTGACACCCACTCTATCTACTACCAACACCCACCCACCCACACACCCACACACACACACACACACACACACACACACACACACACACACACACACACACACACACACACCCACTCACACAACCCCCCCCCCCCCCCCCTCAAACACACACACACACACACATCCACTGGCTCCACATATTGATCCATCTCTCTGTTTCCCTCTTGCACATACATCCATACATCATGTGCCCCCTCCACGCACACACACACACACACACACACACACACACACATTCCCCAGCTCTGCCTGTGTCCAGAGCATCAGTGTGACAAAGTGATTGCACGCTAAATGACAACAAATGCCGAGTCATCAGCACATTGGGGCCACATCAACTGTGATCCTCAAACTGGCACGTTTGGGCACGGGCTAGCATCGCAACAACACATATCTGCACACACACCCCACCTCCCAAATGAACAGCGCACGGCCCCCTCCACACACACACACACACACACACACACACACACACACACACACACACACACACACACACACACACACACACAAACACACACACACACACACACAACAGCGCGCGGCCCGGAGCCTTTATTTGCATGGATTTGCATGAGAAGCCACGGCAGGATTATTTATTCATGAGCCGGCGCTCCATGTGGATTTCAAACGAGGCGGGAGAAAGCTAGCATTCCTGTCCTTCACCTGTGTGTGTGTGTGTGTGTGTGTGTGTGAGAGTACGTGCTCGTCTGCGGCCGCGTGTGGGTTTGTGTAGGAAGGGGTTTGTTTGTGTGTGTGTGTGTGTGTGGTGGGTGTATGTCTTTCTGTTTGTATTTGTGTGCGTATGGGAAAGGGGGTTGATGATTGTGTGTGTTTGTGTGAGAAGGGGGGGGGGGGGGGGGGGGGGGGGGGTATATATCTGTGTGTATATATGTGTGAAGGACAGGAAGAAGGATTGGACAGACATGACCACTGGCAATATCTGTTTTTATCTATAGACACACCCCCCCCACACACACACACATACACACACACTTTGCATACAGAAAACCTCTTGTCTAGGTCCCTCTGTGTGTTTACCTTTTTTTCCATTACTTACCCTTTACACAACACCATCACTTCTAGTAGTAAATAGAGTCCCTGGGTAAAAGCCAACCTGATTGGGTTAACTTCACCATTTAATTGAACTCTCTCTAACCACATAGGAAGGGCCAATCAAGGAAAATGTGACTTGTGTATTGATGAAAGGGACTTTGTACACCACTTCAGGCCCCACCTCCGTTTCCTCCCCCTCCCATCAATGATAAAGCCGCACCTGAGGAATCATCAAGCAGGCCAGTGAGAGATTACGCACTCGGTGTGCTCACAAGTGGCCCGCTGGCTCAGCTCCTTAGCCAGTTAAACATTAGCGGGTTTCCAAGCAAAGCCCTTTTTGTCCAAAGGGGCTTTCCCATTGCGTCACTCACTCCTGCAGTCCAGCTCCCGGAAACACACACAAATGTTTACTTTCAGAGGGTAGAAGAGCAACAAGCCCTCTAAGACACTCGTTTAAACATTATAGCTAATTTTTCTCATTTTTATCTTAGCTATTGTAGCTTAAACAATACACAGGATGTTTACATATACTCCAAAGGCAATTCAGTCAGTAACTCTACAAAGGATGACGTTTAACAGTTGTCTTGTTGTCACATATATGCGTATTTATGAAATATGGTGTTCAAAATATAATTATTAGTTCACACATTCTTTACGTGTTTCTCCATCCCAACCCTCTCCCAGCAAACACTCAATGAAAGGACAAAAGAGAGCCCCTTTAAACCTCAAGCTCTATAGAGACAAGCTTAAGTTTAACCGTTGTCTTGTTTTAGACTACTCTCTTGATGGACAACTCTTAGTTTATGATTAAACGAAAATACATTTGATACATTGTAGCTTCAACAACATCAGTACATAGAAAATGGGACGAGAAAAGAGACAGACACAGTATCCGGGAGAGAGAGGGAGAGAGAGAGAGGAGTGAGAGAGAGAGAGAGGGAGGGAGAGAGAGAGAGAGGGAGGGAGAGAGAGAGGGAGAGGGAGGGAGAGAGAGAAAGGGAGAGAGAGGGAGAGGGAGGAAGAGAGAGGGAGAGAGAGAGAAAGGGAGAGAGAGAGTGTGTGTGAGAGAGAGAGAGAGAGTGCGTGTGTGAGAGAGGGAGAGAGAGAGTGTGTGAGAGAGAGAGAGAGAGAGAGAGAGTGAGAGAGTGTGTGTGTGGGAGAGAGAGAGTGTGTGTAAGAGAGAGACAGAATGAGGGGAAGGGAAAGATGTGGAGGGGGTTTGTTTCTGCTGCAGTCTGGTCTCGGCTCTCGGCTGTCCATATAAGGCCAGTCTGGTGGCGTGGGACTGTGGATGTCACGGTAACTAGAGCACGGGTTCGGAAGACAGAGGGGCCAACTCTGCTCTTTAAAAACCAACTGGCTCTCAACAGCAGTCAGCGGCTCTCTGCGGACCCTGAGCTTTGCCTTCGCTCACAAACACACACACACACACACACGCACACACACACACGCACGCACACACAGACAAACTAAAACACACACAAACAAAAAGAGTTTCAGATACATCCAGATGGATAAAACAATTTCACCATGACAAAAACATTTCATTGGCTCCCTGGTTTACGGTGGTAATGCAACACTATGCCTACAATACATAGAAAAGCAGTGGAGGCTAACAGATCTCTAAAGAAATGATAGAAAGCAAGATAGAAAGACAATGACAGAAAGAGACAGAGAGAGAGAGAGAGAATAAGATGGATGAATGAATACAGCTGTATATGAGGTGGGTACACGGCATTGGTAGTGGCGATGCCAAGCCGCTGTGAGTCAGGGCCCCTCTGGAAGAAAGAGCCACTGCAGGCAGGCAGGCAGGCAGGCAGGCAGGCAAGCGGGGATCGAGCAGAGGCTGTCTGCGGAACCTTCTGGAAGGCTAGCGCAGAGAGCGAGAGAGAAATGAAAGAGCTGTCTGTCTTAGCAGGAATGAGCAACACTTCCCTCCCTTACTGCTCCCCCTGCATCTCTACTATGCAAATATGTCAGACTCACACACCAGGAGACACACACATAAACAGATAGGCACACACACAAACACACACACACACACACACACACACAAACACACTAATGCGAATACAGATACAGACACACACACATAAACAGATAGGCACACACACACACACACAGACACACACAAACACACACACAGACACACAAACAGACACACACACAAACACACTAATGCGAATACAGATACAGACACACACACACACAAATACACACACACACACACACACACACACACACACACACACATACAAATACACACACACACACACACACAGACACACACACACACACAAACACACTAATGCGAATACAGATACAGACACACACATAAACAGATAGGCACACACACACACAGACACACACACAAACACACTACTGCGAATACAGATACACACACAAACATACACATTAATGTGTATACAGATACACACAGACACACACACTCTCAAACACTGCTTGAGCCTGAAACATTCTTTGATTTGACAGGTTTCAATATAAAAGCCATACCTTCTTTGCCAGAGGAAGAGGCTCTTTTTACCTTCTCTCCCTCTCTACCTCTCTCATTCTCTCCCTCTCCCCCTCTCTCCCTATCTTATTCTCTCTCATTCACACAAGCACAAACACATACCAATTGCACGTGAAGTGTGTCAGTGCAACAGTCCCTCACATGGACCCTCAAATACATACATAGTCATCCACTCACTGTCCTTTAAAAAACAGGCTACAGCCTATTCAAAAACAGACTCTACTTTCCTGAAGTCAGGCCCGGTTTTATTTCAATATTAAAAATCCTATCCAATGTGTTATAAAGACCCCCCCTCCCCCCCCCTTACTTTTACATTCCTTCAATAATCCTCTTCCTTCTCACCCCCCCCCCCCACACACACACACTCCTCCACCACCATCACTATCATCCTTCTCCCCCCCCCCCCTCTATCCCCCCTCTCTCTTGCTCCCGTATTTGCATAATGTGCTGTGCCGTATTCTGATGTATGTGTGTGAATAATGGAACGGGTGGGTGCGGCATGCCAGCCTGTCTCTGTTCATTACTGCAGCCTGCCACTAAAGCAGCCTCTGCTGGAGCAGCCTCTGCTGGAGCAGCCTCCGCGGGCTCCTCATTAACTATTCTACACAGAAGAAAGGCTACGCTCTCTCCTTCTTCTCTCTCTCTCTCTCTCTCTCTCTCTCTCTCTCTCCGTCATCTCCCTCATCGCGCGCTCTTGCTCGCTCGTTCGTTCTTTCTTTCTCTCACACTTTCTTTTGCCGCTCTCTCCCCTTTCTCCTCTGCCTCTCCATCTCGCCACCGCTGGTCAGGGAGAGCCACCCGAGGGGGGAAGAGAGAGGTGGAGAAACAGAGCTGCCAGCAGGTGTGGGTGTGTGTGCGTGTGTGTGCGCATGTACGTTTCTGTCAGTGTGCTGTCTGTGTGTGTATGTATGCTTTTATTTGTGTGTCTGTGAGGGTGTATATACGTGCATGTGTGTGGCGAGTGAGAGAGAGAGGGAGGGAGAGAGAGAGAGAGAGAGAGAGAGAGAGAGAGAGGGAGAGAGAGAGTGAGAAAGGGAGAGAGGGAGAGTGCCACAGGGTGTGTCTGCTAATGCGCTTGTGCTGCAGCATAGTGGTAGACAGTGGCATGGTTTGCCTTCCCTGCCTGACTGTACTTGTTTATAATAGGAGCACAACGCTATACAGTTCAACACTGACAGTTTAACACTCGGTGCACTTCTCCTGCCACCACCTATGACCACTAACCCGTCTACTTAGGGTGAGAGTGGGAGCAGAACCCCTACGCCTCCCACTGCCGGCACACAACACACATCCCCATCAGTGCCACAACTCACACTCACACACACACACACACATACATATCACACACACACACACACACACAACACATATCCCCATCAGTGCCACAACTCTTGTAGTGACACTTCATGTCTACACGTGTCTCGTAAACTGCCTGAATCTCTTTTGCGGTACTTAAAAGGGACCTCTCGGGCACGGGACCGTGTTTCTAAAACAGCTGAAATCTCATTACACACACACACACACACACACACACACACACACACACACACACACACACACACACACATTACACCACGCTAATCTGCAGCACAGTCATCTAAAACTCATTCATAAACCATGGTGGTGACTGGAGCACATTGTCTGACACATTTCAACCAATGGAAAAGGAGCTATAATCATCTAATACATATTCAATAACCCCTGCCTAAGCCAACCATAGACCTGCACTAGTGCTAATTCAATGCAGACCTAAATTAACAGGTAACATGATACAAATGTCCTCCTTTTTAACTCAGGAAAGTTTTACCCTAAGAAAATTCACCCCCCAAAAGAAAAGGCCCTCTAATTGTATTTGCGAAGATGAAATCAAACCAATCTAACTTTAGACTTTTCGGTGACATCCTAAACTTCAAGTCAGCAGTGAAGACTATTGATGTAACAATTTAAGATACTGGAAAAAGACAGAATTACTTTCTCAGTGGTATTTCTCAAAAGAGAAAACCAATTTGAACTTTACTGAAAGATTTCAGACTCAGACTTTAGACTTTACTTTCCCAGAGTTGGTAGAAGCAGAAGGCTATTCTTGCTTATAATAGAAGCCATGCAGTTTTTCACTAACAGCACAGACAGACAGACATACATACATACACAGCACAGACAGACAGACAGACAGACACAGCACAGACAGACATACACAGCACAGACAGACATACACAGCACAGACAGACATACAGACATACACAGCACAGACATACATACACAGCACAGACAGACATACACAGCACATACATACATACACAGCACAGACAGACATACACAGCACAGACAGACATACACAGCACAGACATACATACACAGACAGACAGACATACAGACAAACAGACAGACATACACAGCACAGACATACATACACAGCACAGCACAGACAGACATACACAGCACAGACATACATACACAGCACAGACATACATACACAGACAGACATACAGACAAACAGACAGACATACACAGACAGACAGACATACACAGACAGACAGACAGACAGACAGACAGACAGACAGACAGACAGACAGACAGACAGACACAGACAGACAGACATACGCAGACAGACAGACATACACAGACAGACAGACATACGCAGCACAGACATACACAGCACAGACATACAGACAGACACAGACAGACAGACAGACAGACAGACAGAAAGGCATACACAGACAGACAGACATATAGACAAACAGACATACATACACAGACATACAGACAGACAGACAGACAGACATACACAGACAGACAGACATACGCAGACAGACAGACATACACAGACAGACAGACATACGCAGCACAGACATACATACACAGACAGACAGACATACGCAGACAGACAGACATACACAGACAGACAGACATACACAGACAGACAGACATACACAGCACAGACATACATACACAGACAGACAGACAGACAGACAGACAGAAAGGCATACACAGCCAGCAAAGCTGTCATTGTGAGAAAAATCATCAACTGCTGTACTGAAAAATGTATCAATACACAGTTTAGTATTAGGTTCCCTGTTTTCTGATGTTAATTTCCAATGTATTACTTGTTGTGGTCGTAAGAGAGACATTGCCAAGCTAGCTGAGAGCTAGCTATGCATGGAAACTAGCCATGAAAATAGGCTAATTTGTTTTACTTGCTCGAAAATGAATGGAGTGCTAGCACTGTTGTCATTCATGACATGTCGTTGTGGGACACAAGTTATCAAGCAAGTAAGACAACTACTGAGCCCCCTAAGGGTCATGGTGGTGATTTTTTTATCAGAGATATTTGTAAAATGGTACTTAGCTACAAGATAATACATGTTGAACTAGAACTACAGGTTGTTGATGTTGTTGTTTCAGTGTGTAAACCATTACTGTTTAATGAGTGATAACAAGCTTATTTTACAGTCAAGTAGGCTATTGCTTTTACTGTGGTAAAGACGATTTACAAAGCAATCCAGAATAATTACATTATGAGGGTATGGTAACTCCAGTGTGCAGTATTAAAAGCCAAAGCAAAATGTTGCAGACTGAATGCAGAAAACTGTTTATGTTATTTGCAATACAGCAGGGTCAGATGGGCACAATATAACATAAGGGTCCTTACAGCTCAACAGTTTAAATAATTTTCCGAACACAGGGAAAGCAGACTTCCATTTAAGAATGTGGTACCTGAAGAGAAAAATAAGATTAATAATAAATTAAATATAATAAATATTATAATACATTTCCTCTCCCGTTCTCATCCATTGAGTGAATCGTCATTGATACAGGTTAGAAGCTGTTTTTTGAATTGTTTAAATGCCTATGCACTAAAATCAATAAAAGGACATTTTTGGTATCTAAAGGTTATAGTTCACAAGAGAGGAGTGTGACACTTACTGAAGGAGAGATTTTGCTAAAAACTCTGATAGCAGGAGTTACTTGTCTCAGACATTCATTAACAGCAGACAAAATTCTATATGTTTACTTAGAATGTGTCAGTCACTACAGGGAAGATTTAATGAAGTCCAATTATATAGTTGTAGTTATGGTATTCAGCAGACACATGTTCAAAGCAGCTTATAAAACTTATTTTTTCAAACTAATTAAAAAAACATCATATATGTGTATTGACCGCACTCCTGTATTAACATCAGTTTATTGATAGTGACGTCATGCCCTGAAGTTGGGGTGTGAGCGCTACTAGCCATTTGAAAGTTGTATGAAGTAGGGATGGGCATTTCAAACAAAAATACTACACCTACGTCCCCTCCCTTTACACACACACACAAATACCCCACTCACAGTAAAAAACATTTCTAAACTTACCTTTTAGACATGCCCACCACCTTGAATGACAGCCAGCAAGGTAGCTTAACGCTTTCTTTCTGAAGTGATTTGCGTTTCCCGCTCAGCATTCGTTTGTCATAGGCTGTTGTGAAATGTCGATGCTGCTGAATGGCAGCCTGCTGGCATGTCCCTCCTCCTGCAAATGTCACGTCATGTAGATCCTGATCCCAAAATTCGCAATATTTTAGAACATAAAACAAGTACAACTGGTGTGGAAAAGTTGAGTGATGCAAGTTTTAGGGGTGCAAATTATCTGAGGCAGTTACATTTTTTGTAGAGCAAGAAGAATTTCAAATACAAATGTAATGATAGCTAATGCTATCTATCACCTAGCTTTTTCAGGTAGGCTAATCAGAAAAAGAACAAGTGATATGGTGGTCCTGGCTCTGGGAAGCTTTCATGAACCCATAACAACAGTTAATGTTCCCACTTATCAAATGTAGACCCTGTTGAGATCCTTTAATGGTGAAAACTTGTCAACAAACAAAATCTCCATCTTCATCAGAGCGGCAACCAAAGCAGCCTGGTGACATTTTTGCCAGCAAATAGTCCACACACGCTTTGAATCCTCTGAGGGAAAGAGATTTCACTTACAACATAGTGGTCTCTATAAACAAGCAAAATACTTGGTACTTTAGGTAGCCTACCTGGAATCGACCAGGCCTTTGGTATTGCCCATAAACTTCGAGATTCAGCTCTTGATATCATTATGTTCCCTGTAAACATCGAATTGTTTGAAGTATTCTGGTGAAGTCCCCCTTGTTCTTCAGAAAATAATAGTTGTCTGCGTCTGCCAGTAATGTTTTCAGTGGTGAAACTGGAGGGAAATGTCCCTTGTTTGAACTGCAGAAAACAGAACAGGTATAAATCTGACTGCCTTCTCAAATTTCCCATCTTTGAGCAGGTACGGTTCCACACAGATGATGTCACAATATCTACAGTTGGTGCTACAAAAGAAAGCGGTCAAATGTTGATCCCTTTAATACACGTGTCAGGTATTTGCACCTTACAATTTTTCAGGCTCTCATTCTCCTGAATGGTACAGTATGTAATACAAACAACTGTTGTATTTGCCCACAAACAGTGGCCTCACTCATATAGTGAAACTATAGCTTAGTGAAAGAAACTATCCTCGTGCAGAGCCACACACAGTACAACAGACAAGACTGCGTACGTAAATCATCCATGCCTTCCTATGGTTGACACTGATCCATAAGTTGTTCATTTGAATGTCATTCAGTCGTGTCGTGACTCAGGAAAGAGCTTGTATTCTATTCCAGGTGTTCAAACATGCTCTCAAGGAAAATTTCATGAGTAATAGCCACCATGTCCAGACTTGAAAAGATCTGCAGAATCAGCGGTTACCATGTCAAACACATCCTAGACGAGTACAAACTCTGCAAATGCATCAGCAAAAAAAATTCTTATCACCCTCTTAGAGAAATTCTAGTATTGACTCTAGCACAACTTTGTGGGCAACCAATATGGGCCCTGGAAAGAAGATCTGGGTTTGTTAACATTTCTGTAAAACTAGATTGATAATAAAAAGCCAAAAAGATTGTTGTAGCACTGTACAAACATAATAATAACTGTTTGTGTTTTTCTTCATATGTGCACAAATAAAAATACGGCGGTGGCAAAGCAAAGTGCCACAAGGGTCTCGGACGAACAGTCTCCTTCGGCCTCCCAAGCAGACACAAGTCCAGCAATTATGCTTGACACCTCCCGTGTCCTGCAGTAGGAAGGGGTATCATGGGTCACCTGATTAGACTATATGCAAGGTCTGGGCTGCTTTATGCCCTGAGCTGACCCCTGCGCCCCCCCGACGCACTCCGACCCCTGCTCCCTGCCATCCTCATTACCCAGTGTCCTTCCCAATTAACACATCAACTCAAGCATTAACTACGCTTGTTGGACAAGGCTGGAATGTGATTTTGGTGAAAGGGGATTTCTAACATGCGTACCCCCAGATCTCAATGGACTGAGGACAAGGAGTAAATCTCCGCTCTGCTCTGCTCCGCTCCGCTCCGCTCTCCTCCTCTGTCTTGTTCAAGCTCTCACTCCCTTGTTATCTCCTCTCTCCTTGTCTTTCCTTCTCCTTCTCTTCCTCCTCCTTTCTACTATGCTTTCATCTTACTTGTTATGCTATCTATCTCACCTCCCCTTTTACCCGCTCCCATTTTCTGTTTCCCTCCATCTGTTCCCCTCCATTCCTCCTCTGTTTCTTCACTCCTAACTTTAGATTTGTCTTTTTTTCTCGCAACCCTTTTGTGGTCACACTCCCCTCAGTGACAGATGGTGTCAAAAGATGATGGAGCCCATTGTCTTATGAGGTCTTGGCCGTGTGCCAGCACAGCCAAATAAATACTATAGTAGGCAGACACAGCATCCCTCGTCCTCTTCCAAGTTGAGGACATAACAGTACAGGGACTCATATTTAATTGTAGTTTTTTTTGCTGTAGACGTGCTCTGGATGTGTTGGTTGTGAGCTTGAGAGAAAGTTGCATAAAAGTAAAGTTACAACCTGACATGGGTCTTAATCTCTCTCTCTCTCTCTCTGGGTGTATTCGAAAACTCTTAAAAGTTAGATAGCTGTCTTAATCCTTGATGTCTCGTTAAGACAGGTGTCTGACGCGAGATATTTTTACGGGTGAAGGTATCTCAAAAACGTTGTTTTCGAAAGGTCTTTTAAGATAGCGTGTACAATTACGTGTGACGATAGTACGCTGAAAGAACGTTAGGCTATCTAACATAGGCTAACATGCTAATGTTAGAAAGTTGGCTGACTGACGCCTCGCAAATCACATCTACCATTATTGCTGGTTACAATAACGGTGTTATCGGACAGTGTATATTTCTCGGTAACTTAAAAAAAATCTAAGCGAGAAAACGCAGAAAGATGTACATTTACATACAAAACACGGCCGTCAGCGGAGCTGGCGCACAGATTTATGTGTAATAGGCAGCTTCAAGGCTGCATCGATGCTACCTTGTAAAATGACCGTCTCGCGAACGATTTAAGCTATCTTATAAACCCGGAAGAGACAGCAGTAGACAGCATTTTAAGAGTTTTCGAACACAGCCTCTCTCTCTCTCTATACTGCCGTTCAAAAGTATGGAATCACCCAGAAAACACGTTTTCCAGAAAAATTCATAGTTTTATCCATCAAATTAGGTGCTAAATCAATAATCTAAAGACTTTAAAAAAAGTTAGAAATAATGCTTGAGATAACCATTTTGGACTTGAAAATTTCCTTCACCAAAGAATTTACCATCTGCGGCAATTACAAACTTTGCAGCATTACAGCATGACTGCTTGTTCACTAAGTAGGCCTTGCATAATTCGAAGCGATGCTTTGGGTCTCTGTCTTGCTGTAGGATGAAACTGACTCAAGCGTCAAGCGTCGTCAACAGGGTATGGCATGGCAATGGGGTTGTGGCAGAATGGAGTAATAGTGTTCCTTGTTAAAGATTCCTTTTCCTCTGTACAAATTACATACTCTACCAGCACCAAAACACCTCCAGACAATCACGTTTCCGCTGCCGTGCTTGAGAGATGGTGTCAAGCACTCCTCCAGCATCTTTCCATTTGTTATAGGCCTCATGCAGTTTCTTCTCTGTGATCCAAACACCTCGTCTTAGATTTGTCTGTCTATAACTCTCTGTCTATTTTTTCACTCATCTTCCAACCGAGTCTCTTTTCTTACGTCCATTTTAGTGTTGTCCTTTCATTGGCCAGTCTCAGATATGTTTTTTCATTGGCCAGTCTCAGATATGGCTTTTCATTGGCTAGTCTCAAATATGGCTTTTCAATGGCCAGTCTCAGATATGTCCTTTCATTGGCCAGTCTCAGACATGGCTTTTCATTGGCCAGTCTCAGATATGGCTTTTTCTGTCAAACTCTTCCCAGAAGGCCAGCATTCCAGAGCCTCTTCACTGCTGCTGATGAGACTGGTGTTTCATGGCTACTATTTCATGAAGCTGCCAGCTATGGACATGTAAGGCTTCTTTCTCAAACAAGAGATTCTGATGTTTTTATCCACCTGCACAGCTGTGCACTGTGCTTAGCGCTGGTTAGTGCTGGTTAGCGCTGGTGGCCACAGTTCTGTGAAGGACGTGGTGCACACCTTTGGAAGTTTCTTGCCAATTTCTTGCATGGAATAGTCTTACATTCTTAGAACAATAATAGACTGATGTGTTTATGAAGAAAGCCCTTTATTTCTGATCATTTTAGACCGTAGTCAATTCCACACGCGCTGATGCCCCAGATACTCAAGAAGCACAATGAAGGCTTGTTTTATTGCTTCCTTAAACAGTTGCAAAGGGGTTTTCTAATGATAAACCGTCTTTTAAACATGGTAATATGGTATTAGCTAACATAATGATGAACCACCTTTTTAAACATGGTAATCTAGTATTAGCAACCATAATGTTCCACTGAATCACAGAACTGGTAGTGGCGGAAATTGGGCCTTTCAAGCTCGTACAGATATTCCATTCAAATCAGCCATTTCCGTCTATAATAATAGTCATTTACAATACTTACCATGTCTACTATTTCTCTAATCAAATTGAAAAAAAAGAAGCGTGGTTTTCTTTCAAAACATTATATATTATATATATATATAAAATAAAATAAAAAATATATATAAAATGACCATTTGTGGCTGCTGCTGTTCACACACACATATTGCTCTGCAGGTCTTGTGTCCTCGAGGTTTAAGGGTGCTTAAAAGGGTGCTCAAAAGCTCTGCAGGCACTTGTGTAGAACCTGTCCAAAATCCAGTTCAATTCATATATTTAGCTTGAGGACCTGAACCTTGAGTTACCTGCTGTGCATTTGTGCTTTTTTGGTTTTGCTATAATTGATAGTGATTTTGTCAGATTAAAAGTGAACCACTGAAAATATAATGATGATTCTATGACCATTTCTTTCCTTGTCTCTGCATTTCCAGATTTGGTACATGGAAGTACTTCTTCGAATTAAATCTTTTCTTCTCATCAGGACTTTCAGTGATTCCAAAAACCCTGAATCAGGCAGTGGAACTTACAAAATGTGAAGGACAGCCCATATCTGAAGCATGTGGGTTTTTGTTTTTTTACTCATGGCAGAATTGATAGAATCACTGGAACTCCATCCTTTAACGTTACTTCGAGGACATTCTGAGACTGCTGGTAGAAGGTCTGGACTTGAAGTGTGGTTACAGCACCTGCATTTTTCAAAACACAGCAACAGCCAACTAAACCAACACTAAACCCTTCCGTATATTTAAACCCACGTGCTCTATGGTGCCACGGAGAGGCTTTAGTGGATAGTGACAGCACACCTGCTGGTATCCTCCAGTTGGCTGTGATATAAACTTTACAAAATTAAAACACTTTTTTTTTTCTCTCATATGATTTGGCATGTGAGAACGTAGAGAGACAGGCTGGCCCGTGCCAATGTGATGCTGGCAGAGTGAGAGTGGGATGCGGGCATGGGGATGGGTGAGGCTGGGTGTCTGGATGCGGGCATGGGGATGTGAGGCTGGGTGTCTGGATGCGTTTGGGGCCTCAGTCATGTTTAATTGTCCATTATTAAGTCCCTCCTACGGAGGCGCATGCCTCATGATGCATGCTGATTCAAAATTGAAGGCTTCGCCTTGTGTCCTGTCTCGTTTTGTGTCTGCATCTGTCCCTCTTCCCCGTGTCTCACAGCTCACATTCTGTTGTCTTCTTGTTGTTTTTCCTGTCTCCCTCTCGCGTTGTCTTCGTCTAGTCACACTCTTTGTCCGTTACGATGTGCTTCTCCCCTCTTTCCTCCTTACTCTCTTCCCTCGTCGTTTTTTTTTGTCTAAGTTACACGTTCCCATTCATCACCCTTTCTCTCTCCACCTCTCCTCTCTTTCTTGTGATCTCGCTCTTTCTTTCCCTCAGCTGCTGTCAGTGAGTGCAGAGCGCTTGGAGACCCGTGGGAATGTCTCCATGGCAACGCCTGCCACTCAATCCCATCTCAGATGTAAATGACCTCGAATTTTATTAGCGCACAATTTCAAGATCCTCTCATTTCTTTTTTCACTCCCTCCTTGCCTCTCCCTCTCTCTCTCTCTCTCCCTCTCTCTCTGCACCTCATCACTCTCTCCTCATCATCATAATGTTCCTATGGAGATCTGGGGTTTTACTTTAACCGAAATTAGTCCAATCATTTTCAGATTCTACATATTTCTTTATTATCCCTTTCTGCTGAAAACTACAGAATGAAACTATCCACATAGGATGTAGACATTATTATGTTAACTGCAGACTGATTACATTTTGGAGTATCTACACTTTGAAGGAATACAAGCACTTAAGCACAATCATTTCTTTGGTATTCTTGAAACAACTAACTTGTGCATTATAATCAAAAAGACATTCATTTTCAAATATTTTTGAAAATGTTTTTACTTTAGCCAAAATGTTATTGCTTTTAATGTTTTGTAAGTTGTTCTGGACAAAAGCGTCTGCTACATACTGTAACTATAACTTGGTGACATGCTTATTTTATTTTTGTGTGGATGATGTTTGGATAATTGTTCATAATTGTATCATTGATGTATCACCCTTCTGTAATATGAACCTTCGCAAACAATTGTCTATATTTTAGTTTACACTAAGGGGTGAACGATGACTAGACAGGGAGATCTAAACCTACTACATAGTTTAGTTTAGTTGTTGATTTCTGTTGTCATCATTTTTCCCTGACAGCGCAAGTGCTACATATCTAACTGAATGGGACGAAGAGCTATGGTTAGATGAAACAAAGCCAGTGCACTATGTTTACCCTCTCGCACAAGTTTTAATTGGTTTACAAACCACAATTGGACCATTTGAGGAGCTAGGCTTCCAAGGACTTGTATGGTTATCCATCTGAGGAGCAGCTATCAAACTTCTATAGCTAAATGGAATGTTTATGTTGCCATGGATAATAAACTCTTATGTCAGTCTGGCAATGGATGAGGCTGCAGAGTGTGGGTGGGTAGGGGCGTGGTCAGGGGACTGAATGAGATGAGGTGAGCTGAACTGGAAGAGGAGAGGGGTTTGTTTACAGTCTTTTCTGGCTGCCGTGCTCAAACTTCCTTCTAATGCTGCTTTACAAGAACATTTATAACACCTTATAAGCTCTTTATAAGCATGCAAAGAGACTTTACTCACAAGGGTAGTTTTATTTTATTGTCAAAATTCATAACCAATGTATTTAGTCGTTTAATTGTGTAATGTGCATGTATTAGGTCTAAGCTGTGTTGGCCACCTCTTAATTTTTGCTCTAGGGTTTTAGGTCACTTTACAGCAGTTCACATTTTTTTTTATCAGTCAAGGCTGTATAAGGCTGAATGCAAACATAAAATATACCTACATTTTTAATGAATATAACAAAACTGAATGACAAAGGATGAGATTTAATGTGGGAATAATCAGTAAATATTAGATCTTCGTAATGAAGCCTCCAGAGACATTTCCTAATTACATCTGGATGCATGGCAAATGACTCACGTTGAGCATAGCAATACGACACATCAACCCAAAGTATTAATGAGTAAGGTGTACACATAAATAGTTTATCTTGGCTTGTTACCTATCAACTGCGTTAATTATTCGAGATGCTAGCCACCTATTGTCCCCTGTGTCCTCAAGTCTCAGTCCTTCTGTAGCCGTGATCAGTGGCTTGGTTCTGCGCCCCTTCCAAACAAGGGTGAACACCTGCCCTGAAAGAGTTAAGGGGAGAATGGCAGAGGGTGTGGATGATGCTGGACTCCGTCATCCAGATCTCCAGTTTATTGAGCTGTTAAAGTGGGTATGGCCTTCCAGAGTTTCCCATTTCAGACTTCCAAGATATGCATGTTTACAGCGATGAGGTAAGAAATACCAATATCCCAGTTCATAAGAACGGAGATGAAATATTGATACTCACACAGGTAAACAACATCAGTCTTAATCCTATCTTTTATGTGACTTCAGTCACTTGGCCCTGCCCACTTGCAGATATCAGTGGTGAGTGTATTTATAAAAATAGGCAAAGCTGAGACGGTTTGAAGGAGAGAAGCTGAGATGGTTTGAAGGAGAGAAGCTGAGACGGTTTGAGAAGGAGAATGAATTAAATCAACCTCATCACTGCAGGTAATGCCCTCTCAGAAATCACCCTATGTGTAAAAGAACGATAAAGGTCTGTGTTATTAATTAGGGAGAAATGTTAAAGTTTATTTGACTTTTTGTAGATTTAACGAACACCTGTGAATCTTCCTGATTTTAATTATAAGAACACCTGTGACAAAAAGAAATAACTATTCTTGGTCACGCCCCCATGACCTCATCAAAAAGAGACAACATGTTTGGGCTTCATCTCAGGTTAGTATTTTCCCTTTTTCACTGATGTTCTTCTAATACTAGTCGTAACACCATAACCCTAACAATTACACCTACTAAAGAAAAAGCACAGAAAGAAAGACAAACAGAAAGAAAGAAAAAAGAAAAGAAAGAAAGAAAGACAAAGAACAGGCGAAAGAAAGAAAATGTATCCGATTCTATCAAACTTCACAGAGCAGCACATTCTGAGTGAGTTTGATACTCACACGCATCCAAGGAGAAGCAATAGAATACTCATGAAACATTCATGTCTGAGATATTTACTTCTTTTTTTTTCAGCCGCTCACAGTGAAGAGGAGGAAAGGCGTGTCCCAAATCATAAATAATTAAGCCCACTTCACTCCTCACCTCACTCTTCTCATGACTACTATCCTCCCTTTGATTGGCTCATGAGTCTGGTTACCAAAGTAGGTCAATGATTGATTACAGAAAGGAAATAAAACATGCAGAAACGATATCGACAACACAGTGACTACCCTTATTGTGAATGTATTTACTACAACACAGTGACTACCCTTATTGTGGATGTATTTACTACAACAGTTAGCTGGTCTCTAATTTATGGTTATTGTTACAGCAATAACAATTATAAAGTCATTATAATAATGCAGTTATTGAATAATAGATGCTACAGTGATTGGGGGACCTCTGTCTTAATCTAGACTCAAACGCTAAAGAGGTCTACTGTCATAAGACTGTAAACCAGTGTTAAACATCCTCCCACTTGAAGGAAAACTTTGGGATTTTTTTTAACCTGGGCACTGAATGATTTGCTACGCCCAGAAGAAGAGACAGATAAAAAGCTGATGATGCAGTCATTTCCTACAGACTCTTCACAGTTATTGAGGTAAACAGACGCTGGTGTATCTCTGTAGGGATCCTTTCCGTGTTGTCAGACACTTATAATAACATTCATGAGCCTGTCAGTGGCCAAAACAAGCTGTTTACTTTGACACAGATGCTTGCCTCATAGGATTACATTGTATAGCCATTCTGCGGTTACTGGTTTTAGCGTTTCAACTCAAAACTGGACCAATTTGGGGACCAATTTAGTGTCCCTAATAAGATTTTGAACCCAAACAAATCTAAAAATAGAGGTTAAAAAATCCTGAAGTTTTATTTAAAAACCCTTATGCATTCTTAAAAGTGCAACCTTTTCACTAAGAAACATAAGTAATTGATTCTTCACCAGTATGCCGTCCTAACTGGAACCTTTATAAGTTGTACAGTGAACATATTTCAGAGGAGAAAAAGATCATGGTGATACTTGGTGTAACACATTTGGATCTACTGTGGTATAAGGGCTATAAAGCACTGGTCTGAATAGTATTATCGTACACCTCTGGTTTAACCAGTGTATCCTTGCTTTAGAAAATTCTAGAACTAACAACCCTCGGACCCAATGTCAATGGACCTTACGACTGACTGGTGTTGGTTGGAATGGAACTAATTAACCCAGGCTCTATACGGGAATTAAAACCATATCTGGTTGAGATTGTAGGAAACTCTTGTTAAGTGTTTTTATAAAAGTGATAATATACTTCGGGCACGTCAAGGATGTTTGCCGCATGTCATGTCAACACCACCTATAGCCATGGAATATTAGTAATATACCACTAACTCATGTATATTACAACTCAACTAACAGCTTAAGTTCAGTAGCTTTACTATTAAAGATAAAGTACAATAAAAAAAATATTACATTTGGATAAAACTGCCACATTTTCTAGTTATTAAATCTGATTGGAAGACACTGCTGATATTCTAATCTTATTCTGGTCACTGGGAAGTCACATGATGGAATTTCATGATGGAATCATGCACCATTACCTAGAGGCATTCACCCATGACAGTGTACCATTGACTTACATATGCATGGTGCTCACACTCTTGGATAACCCAACACCCTATCATGATTAAGAATTGTAAAGCTTTATGAGCGAATGGTCCCCTCTGAACAAAGTCATACTTGGGTGCAGAGGGTCAGCCAGTCAGACTCCCCAAGGCCTTTCTGAAGCCCCTACCCTGACACTGCCTAAGATGTTTCTGAGTTGTGCAACCACTACTTCAGACACACATTCCTTTTAAGATGCAGTCATTTCACTAAGATGCAAACCTCTGACGTGCCAACCAGGAGATAAAGTGGGGGATGGGAGGGGGGGGGGGGGTGTGTCACAAACCCATCTTAAATATGAATGACTGCCATGGTAACCATTAGCAGGAACTGACAGGAGTGAAGCGTGGTGACCTAGCGGAGAGGCTTACATCACAACGGCGTCACTGCGTCATGTGGCTCCCACGCGTTCACCACATAGCACTGCCTGTGCCCTCACAGAGGGGCACAGAGATGGCACAGAGATGGCACAGGAAACAGAGTGAGAGAAGGACAGCTCTGGTGACACAGGTATATATAAACAGGGAAAAGGGGAGCGAGAGAGAGAGAGAGAGAGAGAGAGAGAGAGAGAGAGAAAACAGGAGGAAATGTGCAAGAATAGGAAGAGAGGGGTGATAGAAAGAGAAATCCTATCGTGACTGAGCCTCCACGTGGTCCAGATGGCTATGAGATTTACCCAGAACACCAGATTAACACAAGCAATGGGCTAACTCCCTCTATCCCTCTCTTCCTATAACTCCCTCTATCCCTCTCTTTCGCTAACTCCTTTTTTTTATCTCTCATCTCTGTTCATCTCTGTATTCCTGCAGATGGATGACCCAGTGTGATACATATTCTTTATGAGAAAATGTCTAAACATGATTTACTTTAATTCTTACGTGTTGTTTCACATATGGCCATGGCCTATTCTTTGCATATGTATTAAACAATGCACATACCTACAGATTGTTTAACACATGGTTGAATGTTTACAGAAGATTAGAAAAAGCAAATGCAAAGTTTACTTGGATCAATTTAGTATATTTGTCTGTTATATATTTATACATATATATTTATCTGTTACACTGGCACTGAGTAAGACTGACACAAGGACTGTGTGAGACAGTAGGCCTGTGAAATATTTAAATATATTCCTTTGAGCAGGAACATTTTAGGGAGATTATAAATACAAGAATTTGTAATAATATAACCTGCGTGTGAGCGAGTGAGTGAGAGAGCAAGAGAAAGAGAGTGATAGTGAGCGTGTTACAGTGTGTTTGTGCGTGTACCAACATCATTTCTGTGCAGGTCTATTAGCGGCATATCGGTGCTTGTTGATGACTTGCGCACTGGTTTGTGTGCCGAATGCAGTCGGTGTACGTGCTACACGCTGAACCTCATTAACCGTGTATTTGTACCAGCTCCACAGCCTGCATTCCCATTTCTTACTGCTCCCATTTCACACCATGAGGTGGAGAGAGACTACAGAGAGAAAAACTCCACCAACCAGCCACCACCACCACCACCACCACCCCCCCCCCCCCCCCCCCCCTTTTCCCCCGCGCCGATCCCTTTCTCGCTCGCTCCCTCCCTCCCTTCCTTTTTCCAGAGCTCTGATACTCTCCCAGGCCATTAGGGGTGTGCTATACTGACAGTTTACAGTCTATCTGATAAAAATAGATCCGTGGTACACTCTCTGGAGTTCTTTTGCTCTTCTACACCACGGAGAGGTTGTCAAAATGTATACAAATTAAACTAATAAAGTGCATAAGGATGATACCATATTTTGTTCAACTATCTCTTTCTTTTCCCTTCCTATATTTCATTTCTTTTTTAATTGTATTTATTTTGAATTGAGCAGACAAAAGGGTCTCATAGATTTATAAAAAATATTTTTTCAGTATGTGAAGAAAATGTTTGCATCACTTGAAGAGGCAGATTCTTATTCCGCGACTGTCAGCGCAGCGGCAACGCCACTGCACCAGAACCCCCAAAATTCTGGTCATTATATTTCTATGGTCAAAAGAATCCAACTCTGGTAATTATATTTCTATGGTCAAAAGAATCCAACTCGGCGACAGGAGCAAAAGGGGAAAGCTAGCAGCATCTAGTGAGAGAAAGAGACAAGAGCAGACACTGCAGAGTGCACCTCCCCACCTCCCTCTCCCTCTCCCTCTCCCTCTCCCTCTCCCTCGCTCTCATGCTGGCACGCACACACTCACCCTCCCCTTCCTTCTCTCTTCTCTTCTCCTCTCCGTTCTCTCGTTCCTTCCTTCTGATGGTGTCCTCTCACAGTAATGTGCAGTTATGGAAAAGGCTGCAAAGTTTTCTGTCTGCCTTTGCATCTTCCTCCCTCGCCTTGCTGTCTGTGAATGTGAATTGGACACACTGCACTTCGATTTAAGTTCACATTTAAAATGTCCCCTAGAATCAAGTCACATTAAGACTTGTTGTCGTTGCTTACCTTTGTGAGTGTTAATTTTGTTTTAGATCAGTGATGCTGTGCAATATCTGATGCACTATTCAGCAAACCCTAAGAAATGCTCTTAAGAAATGTTGTAGAGACAAGCACATTTTCTAAAAGTATTAAACATCTGCTCTTGAAATGGCAATGTTGTTAGACTACTACAGTTCTTTAATTTCTTCAATTTAGCGAGCCCAACGTACAGTCATTATAATTAAGACCAAGCAATACAATAGACAAGACAGTACAATTTCACAGGTCTGCTATGCTACAAAGGTCTGGAGGAACCTAGACCATACCTCAATAGTTGTATGGCTTGTTTTTGTGGGTACAGAGGTGGACAAAGAACACAACTCCATTACTTGAGTCGAAGTATAGATACTTCTGGTCAAATATTACTCCAGTACTAGTGAAAGTGGTTAAGTCACACGTTCACTTGAGTTTAAGTAATGCGGTACTTGCTTTGAGAAATACTTACGTATTCAAAAGTACACTTTCTTCATGTCAACGCATTGTTGTATTGTTGTGTGTGTGTGTGTCTGGTGTGTGTGTGTGTGTGTGTGTGTGTGTGTGTGTGTGTGTGTGAGTCCTGAGTAGGGCTGAACGATTTGGGGAAATAATCTAATTGCGATTTTTCCCCCAAATATTGCGATTGCGATTTAATATGCGATTTTTTGGTTTTATCCTAATTTTTTTCCCAACAAATCGTAATGAATGATTTCAAGATGACCAACACAATATTAGATACATTTAGTGTAAAATATTATTTCCCACAATTAAAATGTTTATTTAACTGCTTATTACAGAATCAAGAACAACAAATCGGTGGCTTTGCCACTGTGCATTTAAGTAATTTTAACAAAGTCATTGTAAGAATAAACACAAGGCATGCCCTTTTTAAACACTGGGCAAAATTTACCATCTTAAAAAAAAAAAAAAAAAAATTATAATTTTTTTTTTTTATTTTAAGATCACGTTTTTAATCGCGAACGTTGCGGTTAGAAAATCGCGTTCTATCATATCGCGATTAAATCGCAAATGCAATTAATCGTTCAGCCCTAGTCCTGAGAAGCTGCAGCACAATAATAAATTACACCAAAATGTAAAAAAAGTACCGAAAAAATAATCAGTAACATTGGAGTCAGGTTTGTAATTATTTTGGCCTTCAGCCCATTTAATTCCGGGTTTCGGTACCCATCCCTTCTAATAGTTCCGTGTTTTTTTGACAAGATCGAAAAATATATTTTCCAAAAGACTATAGTCAGTAACGTTAACTCTGCATTTTCGCTAGCTAACTAGGCTCATTAGTATGCAGTGGATTCACACAGGACCTGGTACCAATACAACAAGTTGGCGGGCAAATCCATAAGAAGTCACCTGACCAACCACAAGCAC
Source organism: Clupea harengus (assembly GCF_900700415.2). NCBI lineage: Eukaryota > Metazoa > Chordata > Actinopteri > Clupeiformes > Clupeidae > Clupea > Clupea harengus. The sequence continues at coordinate 23,340,862 of NC_045163.1, read as the reverse complement.
AGACAACTTATTTCAAAATGTGCATCTGGATTTGAACAAATGTTTACATACCACAACAAGCTTTCTCAGGATGGACGGCAATTTTTTGTAGGCAGTGGTAAAGTTTGTGCAAACATTTAAAATGATAGGAATCACCATGGGTGCTCTGGTGAGGATTCGACATCTCTATCTACCGTAGCCATCATTACCACTGCCAAGTTCAAATTGAACTGTTAAAGTATTTCAAACTTGACTGACAGCCTGGGAGTGATTGGTTTTTCGACCAACACAGGTATATGTTCTATCGCATTTCAGAAAAGAAAAGAAAATACTTAAGCAAGACATAACTAAACAAAAATCTTCAAAGTCACTATGTAATGTCTTAGAAGCATAAAGTGCAACATACACAATATTACTCAACATTATCTGTTCATAACATGACACTGGTGGCATGAATAATTTCCCTCTTGGTAGAGTTGAGTGTTCAAGAATGGTCGCAATAAAGTAGTTCTTCATATGAGTTATTGTAAGACAAAGTGAAATAAGCTTATGAAAATGTGTAATAATGTGCAATGTCGAACTTGAATATGAAGACTAACTGAACTATCAGGAACATTATTATTGAGGTTATTTAATAGCCTTTTCTCCCAGTTTTAGATATTATAATGCGATTACAATAACAAATAAGTACAATTATTTAACTTAATTAATTCAATACTCCAACGCACATGTTACTTGAATCTGAATCTCTGGAGAGCTATGTTCATGCCAAGGTTATCCACATGTTTTGCAACCTGTGTATCATTGTCTAATTTGGACTTGATTAAAGTTGCTGACAGGTTACTAAGGTAATGTCCATGCTACTTGAAATAAAATGTGGCAGTAGTAGGCTACTGCCTGCTAACCTATATCACCATGACATTCTTTTATAAGACCATGGTAAGAGTCTCAAAAGCAGCAGCCACCAATTTAATTTTCCTTCTCTGTCCCCTTGACAACACTTGTTGCTATCCCCGACATCGATCCTCTCAAAAATGGATGGCTAACTGTTTGGGCTTTAAAGCACTCACATTGGCAGTAATTACATGTAATAATATAAAAATGATCCAATAAATAAAATGTTTTCTCAAGCTTATGTGTAGCTGAACAGTCGCCATCACCTTGTACTTCACACTCATACAAATACACTTGCTACATATATATATAAGCACATATTTTTATCTTATTTAATTTAATATTCCCCACCCTGGAAACTGCCCTTCTTGTATTTCAAACTGTTGTTACTTGTTATATGTTATATGTTATAGTGTTATATGTTATTTCTGGTATATGTTATTTTGGTATGTTATTTTTGTTACCTGTTGTATGCCGTCTACTGCGTAGATGTTGGCTGCCAAGTCGTAAGAATTTCGCTGCACTGAAGAAATTTGGTGTATGCGATAATAAACACTTTGACTTTGACTTTAGCTCTCTCTATTAACCAAATTGGTCTCTATTTGGAGAATTCTACATGCTTATTTGCTATGGACATTTGAATGGGAACTGACTTGAAACTTGGGCCATTTTATCAAATCAAGTTGGTCAGTAACATGCAAAATGAAAATGCAGATAGACCATTTTCAAATAGTTTGAGACAGAAAGCCTAAAGACAGCATGTGTCTACATGACTACAAGTGTCTACATTAAAACAGTTTTATGCTAGGTCACATCATACTTTTTCTTTGGTAAACTGAGGTGTAGTACAATCATATCTAATGGTATTCCTTGAAAATACCTTTTTAATAAATGGTGAGTGTGCCTTTGCGTTTGAGAACCACTTAGCTAGACTAGCTAGCTGGCTAAAGAGCCATCTTCTTTACCAACCTGAGCTTGTAGATGAGTCCGTGGCCTTGTCACATCCTGCTACTACAGCAACAGGAAGTTACTCTAGCCTGCGGCTCGTTGCTTTCATTTTTGAAAAAGCTTCTTATATCCATAGCTTTCAAGTCTTGGCTTAGTGAATTAACTAGCTAGTAACCACCCGATGACGTAGGCCTACTTGCGTTTTGGATCAACGATATTACGAGAATTTCTTTGAAAGAAAGTCGTTATTACCAATATTCCATGATTACCATGATACCAATGGTCTATGATAAACTCTTGTGTGGGAGTGGAGAGCTGTTTTGCTATGCGCAATTTGTTGTGTGTGCATTTCCGTACACCAATGGCCCGTTATGAGGGGGGGTGGGGGTGTTATCTCTACCTTACTTTATACATTTGTTACACATTTCACTTCAAATCCTTATTTGTGACCAGGGGCGGCTTGTCCGTAAGGACGATTGGGGCGACGCACTGCCTACGGGAAAAGGGAAGAAAAAAAAAAATCCTGATGTATAAATGCAATTTCCTTGTAAGTCGCTTTGGATAAAAGTGTCTGCTAAATGACTAAATGTAAATGTAAATGTTATATTTTGTTTCTGTCGGATTCTTCCACTAGACCGTCTGATCTGCCTTGGAATGTCATTGTCCAATCAGGTAACAGCCAGGCAGTCAAGGCAAAAGTCGTGCTTCAAATGGCCCCGCCCCTTCTGGGCGATTTGGGGAGAAATGAAAATCGCCCCAGACCTCTCCCATTGACTCCCATGTTAAATCCATTTTTTCACAAAACAGGGCTCTCAATGCATTCTCTATGGCTTCTGGGATGGCTTGCCCCTCCATGCCGTGTCATAAGTAATGGACGTAAAAGCCTATAAGAACGTCATACAGCTTCGACAGAGGCATATTCTGTTAAGATGGCTCCTGTTCAGTGCAACAACTCGATTTGCTCTTTGACAGAAACTCCTTTTTAGTCGGCGTACTAATGAAGATAAATTGACAACAAAACAATTAGGACTTCCTAGACCAAATGTGTCCATTCAACAGGTTTCTACAAAGGGAGGGAAATCCTACATCCAAGAATTGGAATTGGAACGAAATAAAATCGCGGTCGTGAAGTGGCTAACGCGGTCTGTATTTCTATATACCACTGTCACTTTTCATAGGTTAAACAGTGTGTTTCACAGTTCGCTTCTTGCACTAACACTGAATTATTTTTTAATTATTTTGCTTTTGTAAGCCAATACTTTTAAGATCATTCAATAAATATTGTTGGTTTTGACTTATATGTTGTCCCCTTCTTTGTTACTGGACATATCATGTGTCCTGTTAAGCTATGTTACATCATACAACATTTGAGACAATTTGGATAATGAAAAAGTGGGATCATTTAATGTGGAGCCACATCATGTTTGCTTATGAAGGCTCCTGGATGCAACTTTCTTCCATAGCTTTCAACCTGTAACTTGCTACTCTAGCTATGTAGCAAGAGGGGAAATATTACTGTTGTGTGCTGCCAATAGTGGACAAAAAGGTATTGCTGTATGAGTTAATCAGCTAACTTAATGTACCTACTGAACAGGTCGCCTTAATCATTATCAAAAAAATTGCCCCCCCTGAGAATTTTTTCAGGAGCCGCCACTGTTTGTGACATTTGAAACATGACTGTGTCTGTATGGTTACCAACCTCTTCTACTCCTACTGTGAGTTCGGAATACGTTGCTACATTTGCAGTAGGCTAGCATGGTTAAGCAGGAATATATTAGGGAAAAATAGTGCAACACTAATGTGCTTTGCAGTTTTGATATTAGCCTTTGCCATATGGAATCCTAAAGAAGTGGTCTTTCATCAATGTCTCAAGCTATTTCTAGTAAAAGTCTCTGGTATACTTCTTACATTTGTGAATTATTGAGAGTTATCTGTTGGCTACTAAATCATATTTTTGTTGAAAACCATATCATGTAAATAATCATATGCCAAGAATTTCTTGCAGTAGAGCAGAATTGCATTCTTTGTGTAAAATATGGCTGCGTTAGCATATTAAACTTATACGGGAGTCCATTGCAAACGGCAATTTTCTGTGTCCCTGTCAAAAGGTCTGCTAACGAGTTGTCCTTCAATGAGGTAGGTCTCTGTTAAATTACGTGGAAACTACTTAGTCATGAAATCAGGCTAATTAGATTAATTAGGCCCATTAATATTGCTTTGTAAAACTAATGTTATTGATTCTACACATGTAGGTGCTGCAAGGTCAAACATGTGTTTCCAAGGGGGCCAAGCATAGCTCCGTGAAGGAATGCGCCATATCCAGAGACAACAATAACATATAAATAAATAAAAGCACATTATGCAGTCTACACTCAGCATGGGCCTAGAGAGAAATGTCAGTGCTTCAGTTCTATACCGAGTCCCACAGAATGTCCAATCTTGTGTGGGATCACCACTGAAGCGGACACGAATCAATGTCAGCCCTGTCCCCTGTCACAGTTGGTCACGCTCCTGGCTGTGCCAGGTGTTGGGTGCTCATCACACTTGGCCAAAGCCCGTGCTCGTGCTCGGCTTCTTCCCCCGACCCGGTGCTGTTCCGCCAGCGAGGCTCATCGCGCCGCATCCTTACAGAGCAAGGCTATGGATCTTTGTCTCCTGGGAGACACTGGCGGTTTGATCAATACCTTTTATCATCTTCTTTTTTTTTTCTGGGGAACATGGGCCAATCACCAAGAAGATGGATGCGAGCTACAGAAAGCCCCCCCTGTACTCTTGTAGCCCATCCTGAGCGTATGGCAGCCCGGATCAATGCACTCCTCTCTCCCTTCTCTTTTTTTCCTGGGTTCACCTTGGTCACGTGGTGACAGCTTGCCAATCAGTGCTGCCTGGGAGCACACTCCAATTAAGGGACCCCTTTCCCATGAGGTGCAGATCTGGTCTGGTCTGGTCTGGTCTGGTCTGGTCTCCAAAATCCCAACGGATTTCTTCAATCTGAGAGCTCCTTTGGTATGAATAGATATGTGTTGTATGCATAGATACCTGTTTTGGCAAAAACACAAAACAGAAAAAAAATTCAATATGAAAATAGATGTATAAGCATATAGACTATACACTATTTGATTGGTCTATGTATGCTATAGCCACATAGACTATTGGTTTATGATCAATCTTTGATTGGTCCATGTTCAATCTTTATGGCTAGAGGAAAGCCGGGACAAAAGTAAAAGTATTTGATTTAACGTAATTTACAAAGAGATTGTACAAGACTGAAGGACAATATTTTGTGACTTACTACCTACATCTGTCCTCTGTCAAATACAGTTGCATTTACAGACCGGGACAAAACCGTTCGGGTATAATTTCTTCTCGTTGGGATTGCTGGGCTACATCATACTTAGTGTATGTCTGTAATCATACCCCCTGTCATCATCAAGCGTGTATCTTGAGGTAATGGAAATATGATATATACTATGGTGATGGTATATACTATGGTGATGGTATGATTTTTCCATTTACATAGTAAGTAAGTCTTCAGTGTGTACGTTTTCGCATTTATAACATGTTTCTATCTTGCAAAATGATGTTTAATTGTGTTTATTTGTGAGTCAAACCGTTGCACATCCAAACATGTCGTGACAATCGTGACCTCAGCCCATCTGTCTCTATCGGTTATGACCACTACCTAAATCCCCCTACCTGATACACCCAAAGATGTTTCCCTCATACTAAAACGGCTCATCCATTTCTTAGCTCCTCGGAACACAGTATAAACATGGATATTTATGCATTTATTTTGAATATCTGGGGGTACTGCATTGATGGGGGAAAGTGTTACTTTCATCCCTCCATAGAAGTTTGCCATTATAGCCTAGCTTGAGCTTGTGTTCCATATAAATAAGCATGCTACAAGAAAGGCTGGGATTGTCAACAGCACTAAATTGTCTTCAGCATAAACATAAAGAAAAAATTAAACCGCTAATGAAATTTACATCGAACTGTCAACAATTGTTTATCGGCTATAACTCTATGCTAAAAGGACATAACAGGAAGATGATTGGCAGACAGATGGAGGTTAAAATGCCCTATGTTTGTATGCCCAAGGATGTATGTTTATCATTGTTGTATTTGGAGAAAACAGGAGTGTTACTTTTGTCCTGTGTTTCTTCCATCCTAGCTGTCCCCTGCTTTCTCCTTATTATTTGGTAGGAAAGAATTGTTTTGCAGTGTGATTGTGGAGGAAGTCTACACAGGTTTAAAGACAGCGGACGTTTTTTTTTTTCTTTGTGCTGTTGTGAACAAAAATGTTCACCAAATGATGACTGACATAACCATGTAATAACCCATTCCGTAATTTCCCATGGCTTGTGTTGTGCCTGCTCTCTGTGTTGACATGCCTGCAACTGCTCAGAAAGCATCAGAACAATTTTGCCCATGTAAAGCTTACAACTATTTTACTATTCTGTGACCAGCCAAGAATATACATAGAAAATATAGCCCTTGTATTTTATGTTTACCTTGCCTTCACACATTAAGGCATAGATATGAAGCAATGACACATACAGAGAATCTGGCATCACTACTGCATTTTTATTATAGTTAAACAATCTCAGTTTGAGCATATTTCAATATGAATTGAGATGCTTTACAGTTTTAGGAAATGCTGATTCCTGGTTAAAAGTGTTGTTGATGAGTAACTTTTTAATGTGAAGGCACACCGAGATCCATCCCATTGTGCTATGCTTGATTTATATAAATGTGTTCTGCTGATGTACAGAGTATTCAAATGTAGCTTCAAATGCCAATGACTCTTCAGACCGTGAGTGCTCCCAACAGACACAGTTAATGTGTCACGACATAACATTGTCATGTTGAATTTATGGCTAATTGTTTTGCGACAGCTAACTGTAGATGTCATAATAGCTTGTCACATCCCAATAAGCTGTAACGGCACCACACATTATGAGAACTGTCATGACAGTTACCAGCTACAGTTACAAGACAGGGTTACATCATTTGACCTAACCCATCATTACTCTTTATAACAGTATGTGCCAGCCATTATGACATATTTATTACATGGTTATGTTAGTCTTATAACAGAGGGGTTCAAGAAAAGCATTACTGACATTTCTATTTAATTGGAGCCTCTGTGAAATCAGAACACATGTCAGTGGATCTGTCTCAGATGAGCAGGAAGCATAAACTCCAAATGTAAGAAAATGTATGAAATAATTAAGTTACTAGCTCCTATTATTAAAGAGCAGTCATGTATATCCTATGAATCATGAATGAGTACGGTGAGTACAGTGTTAGAGTATGAAAATGCCATGTTAAAGGCTCACTTCGGCATTCGGTCATCTAACAAAGCCCTTTCTATTTTACATATAAGAAACTTTCATGTCATAGATATTCTCAGTGAATAAACAGTCTCCTGTTTTTTTTAGGATATTAGGAATTAAGATAGGACATTAGAATTTCATGCAGCTTTCTGCTGCATTAACATCAGTGTGGATCTTATCTGATTGCTGAACTTCCAGTCCCATTATACATCACAACGTCTGTGTTAAGAATGCCATCCTGCTTTCTGATTGTTTGAATTGACTATATCTTTAGTTTCTGAACAATGAAGGATATTGTCAAATATGAAAAACATGTCGTCAAGTATTTCCTCTAACTTTTCTTTTTAGTTTTTTGACATTTGCCTCGTTTTCTCTCAGTAAATGTGTTTTCTTTGTTTCAGAGCGAACCTCCCCTGTATAGTCCTTTAATAAGACCTTCTCCTCTTAAGTGCTTGAAATCACCTCAGAGAAATCTGTGCACAAATGTGATTTCAGGACAAACCGGTTCACAAACAGTTCTAAAAAGCTGAATGGTACAGTTGTTGGCTTTTCGAAACTAATGTCAGGCAAAATAAAATGTCAAAATAAATGTCCAACGTCATAGAACATCTATTCACAAATGGATGCTTTTTTAAGTAGTGAGGGGGAAATGAATGTCAATGAGCTGTGCTGGCTGACTAGGACAACAACGTGCACAGGATGACTATATGATGGTTTCCGTACTAAAGCATTTCAAACATGTTGGCTTATGTCAACCGTGATGTTCTCAGTGTAGTAATTATTATCATACATGACAACATGGAGGACTTCTGCCACTGAATGTTGGAAGGCGGGTAAACACTAGAACATATTAAAAATGAGTTTCAATTAGAATTAAAAATCTAAATATAGGAACACAAACCATAACTGAAGACATGTTTCTTTTTTCATTCTCTTCAGCACAGTTTAATTCCACAGCCGGGAACTTTGTTCACATTGTGTTATCACCTCATGTTGCAAAAGTGATAGCTTTAGCTTCAAGAAAGAAAACACAGCTACATGCAATTGCTAATTTTTTTGCACACTGTGTGTGCTTCTCAGTGACTGCTCTCTATTGCATTATTAAGGCCTGGGACCACAATCAGGCACCTCCAACTGTTTCTACATCATTACCACCGACCCCTCTTAAGCCTCTTATATTACATCTGTGCTTTTTGCATGACCACAGTACTCAGTGCCCTCTCCTGTCTACACTCCACTGCGGTGAAACATCCATGCTATGACCCCCTCACTGGCGTTAAAACGCAATGCGTAATTATTAGCTTCTCTTTAGCCGTGGCTAGTTAAGAGATGAGAGGAAACCTCATCATATTCCTATTAACTGCAAAGTCATGTTCTGCGTCCTCACAATATAAAAACGGTGTCACCTTTAAGCTCCACATAACTATGCCTATCATGTGCCCACTGGTGTAGTCCGTGCCGCCTTCCCTTGCCATGGTGTGGGCACGCAGCAACTGGCTGAGCTTAGCTGCAAAACACAAACACCCTTCACACACACTCGCACCCACACATACACACACACACACACACACACACACACACACACTGACTGCTGGAAGCCAGACAATTAAGGGGATGGAAGACGGTGCATTTGCATACATATTAAAGTGAGACCGTTATAAAGTGAAAGGCAGAGCGTGTGAGTGAGAGAGGGAGAGGGAGAGAGAGAAAGCCAGAGAGAAAAAAAGAGAGGCGGGTGGGGTGTTGGGGGGAGAGAGAGAGAGGGAGAGGGA
>NC_045163.1:23324430-23326930 GCF_900700415.2 Clupea harengus | reverse complement strand
TGTCATGACTGTTCATCATATGATCATTGCCACTTCCTATACCATATAAAGTGCAAGCTAGTAGAGAGACACAGGGAGAGTTTGGTACTTTCAGCGACTACTGACCAGTCACCGGTAGAAATGATTCAGAAGTGATTTCACTGTCTGTGTCATCCTCCAAAATGAATCTGTACTGTGGGTATGTGATACTGTGATACTGTGATACTGTGTATGTTTGTCAGAGCTTTAAATACAAAGAAACATCACAAAGCATTATAAACAAAAGCTTCACACAGTGTCATCTGAGGGAAAAAAAGCTGTAGATGCAAAATCACTGAATACTATTTGAGCTATATGTTTTAAGAAATGGACATTACATAGATTAATGAATTCCCTCTGAAACACACAAACAAACACACAAACACACACACAAACACACACACACACACACACACACACACACACACACACACACACACACACCCATCACCACAACCACCCTACTCTGCCCGCTGTGTCTATCAATCTAACCAATTTCAGGACTGGGAGTCTCTACTATGTTGAATTTGCAAGATTTTGTTGAATAAACACACACACACACACACACAACCGTTCCCACCAAACCCAATCCTAACGCATTCCACACACACACACACACACACACACACACACATTGCTGAACACCAGGCCTTAATGACTTTATCACATAGATGATAATATACTTCATTATTGCTTGATAATCAGACAGAAATTGCATATCTCACAGTGAGCAACGCATGGAGCCCAATCAGCTGGCTTAATACTGCAGATTAGCCATATTTCCATCCTATCTCATGTTATTTTATCTCAAGCTACAAAATAGGCGGACTCATGATATCTTAATCCATGAAATAGCTTGTTATTAACACTGATCCATAACGCAGGCTGATATGTGGCTTTATATGGCGAGGCTTCAGCTGATGCTATCGCTGTAATTCATCTGGAAGTTAGGGCGTAATTATAGCCCACTCCATTAAAGTCACAGAGAACAAAGGTTATTGCCAATCCCAATTAGATACAGTCCTAAAATGAGGTCAGCAGAGGAGGAATCCCCCTACATGGGCATCACTTGGGCAAATGTGTGGCCCTTCAGTGCACGTAGGGGAATCTGTGTCAATCGGCTAGCCAGAGAGACGTCTGATTCAGGCGATCTGAGGCTCCTTGAACTGTCAGTCAGCAGTGTTACAATGGGCCTCACAATACCTGAGTGGGAGAACCTTTAGTTCAGAGTTACAATGGGCCTCACAATACCTGAGTGGGAGAACCTTTAGTTCAGAGTTACAATGGGCCTCACAATACCTGAGTGGGAGAACCTTTAGTTCAGTGTTACAATGGGCCTCACAATACCTGTTTCAGTGGGAGAACCTTTAGTTCAGAGTTACAATGGGCCTCACAATACCTGAGTGGGAGAACCTTTAGTTCAGTGTTACAATGGGCCTCACAATACCTGAGTGGGAGAACCTTTAGTTCAGAGTTACAACGGGCCTCACAATACCTGAGTGGGAGAACCTTTAGTTCAGAGTTACAATGGGCCTCACAATACCTGAGTGGGAGAACCTTTAGTTCAGGTTTACAGGGCCTCACAATACCTGAGTGGGAGAACCTTTAGTTCAGAGTTACAATGGGCCTCACAATACCTGAGTGGGAGAACCTTTAGTTCAGGTTTACAGGGCCTAACAATACCTGAGTGGGAGAACCTTTAGCTCAGGTTTACAATGGGCCTCACAATACCTGAGTGGGAGAACCTTTAGTTCAGGTTTACAGGGCCTCACAATACCTGAGTGGGAGAACCTTTAGTTCAGAGTTACAATGGGCCTCACAATACCTGAGTGGGAGAACCTTTAGTTCAGGTTTACAGGGCCTAACAATACCTGAGTGGGAGAACCTTTAGCTCAGGTTTACAATGGGCCTCACAATACCTGAGTGGGAGAACCTTTAGTTCAGTGTTACAATGGGCCTCACAATACCTGTTTCAGTGGGAGAACCTTTAGTTCAGAGTTACAATGGGCCTCACAATACCTGAGTGGGAGAACCTTTAGTTCCGTGTTACAATAGGCCTCAGAATACCTGAGGGGGAGAACCTTTAGCTCAGTGTACTGTGAGTGCGGATGTGTTTGAGATGAAAGGTGACCTCCTTGATATGTTAATAACGTGTGGTCCATTTTAAGACGTCAGGAGAGTTAAATATTGGGAGAGTTGGGAGAGGACTAAAAGTGATTAAGTGCTATCGTGCAAGTATTTAATGTGTAAAACTGCACTTAAAGTCTAAAGTGTTGTTATTGAGTGTACACTACCAAGAACATCAATAGGCTTTACTTTCAAACAACACCTAACAGTACAGCTTTTCTTTTTTTCAAAATAGCAAAGTTGAAGTACTTTTCACCCTACAGACCTAAGGTCACTGCCTCTTTCTCTCTCTCACACACACACACACACACACACACACACACACACACACACACACACACACACACACACAGAC
>NC_045163.1:23314430-23319430 GCF_900700415.2 Clupea harengus | reverse complement strand
ATTTGACTGGCTTGCAGAGAGTGCATTTGACGGCATACAGTCTACAGTAATTCACATCCTGAATAGGCTCTTTTAAAAAAAAAAAATTAAATTAAAAAGGGGCATTCATGCACAGTTAATAGAGAATGTAAAGGTCATGTGGAGGGTTCCAACTTTACAAATAATAATAAATAAATAATGATAATAAATAACAAATAATATATCATGTTGGTGTTTCCCTTATACTGGTCAGAAATGTCTATTTATTTGTGCAGTGCACTGTACCTGTTACTGTGGTTGTGAGTGTTATCTCACTCGTTCTGGAGTGCCATTTTAATTATACATGAATAGCATGAATATGCACTGATTCACTTGTCCTAACTGTCCCTTATTACCACACACAGGTAGCTTATATTCGTGAGCCAGTGTCTTGTGAATTTTCAAAGGTGTTGTTTAACTTGTTTACCACACAGAACTTAGATAAAACTACAACTCCCACATGCCCGTAGGGTGGGTACTGCGGCGATGTAGAGAGGGCATTGTTAACACTGTATCTTTCCTTGAATATCCCTAAATGTTTTGAGGCGTACAATGTTTGCTTTTGGCCAAATTAGCGATTTTTGGTCGATTTTTCATATGCTCAAATTATCACTGCCAATATTTTTTTAATTCCTGGCAATGTGTTTCTCCACCAAGTGAAATCCAATGTCACAAGAAAAGGAGCAAATACTAGCTGTTTATTCCCATTGGTTAGGCATCAGGCTAAAGCCATACCAGCGATGGATTTAAACACCAACTGAAATATTGTTGCTCTGAAGCTCAGTCAGCCCAAAGATCCGAAGCTTCACAGCCTTACTTCTGAAGCCTGTAGCAAACTCAGCCAGTGAGCAGAAATCTTCCTGAGGTACAGCACTATAAATCAAGCACCAGTCAGACCTTCTTTCTCTTGTCACAGTCTCCAAAATTGAATTACATGAAATGGATTGAATTAAATGGAAGAACGCTTTTCCACCTATGAAGAGGCAAAAGCCCCTGCTGTCATATAGCTTCAGATAGCTTCTTCTACAGACTAATTATCCCAGTCAAATCAGGGCCTTATCACCTAAACCCCCTCCCCTTAACATGCGCCTTATTCACCTTTGAACTCTACCATCTCATTTTCTTCTGAGGAACTGTGGTGGGCTGGTATTTAGTAAGATGCCATTCTTCTAAACTAGCCTTATCTTATCCTGAGCTACGTGCAAACAAAGGGCTAACAGGTCTTGGGAGGAGAACAATGGCTGTGGCTGATTCCAAGGGGGGGTGAGATAACCCCCCCAGGCACAGGCCATTGACCATTTGTCGGGGGAAGTTTGTGGAAATCTACAGTGAAGATGGAGGGGGATGTGATCTCTTTCTGTAGCCCATGGCAACTCATGGCCTCAAAGGCTTCAGTGGAAGAAGAGTTTCCATTTCTCCAGTTCAGACACAAATTCTATGTTAATTATGCCATTGAACCATGAGAGGAATGTGTCAAAATAAAGGTCCTGCAAATAGTTGGTTCATGGGCCGACTTTTAGGTTTCATAAAAATCAGCCCAGTATCTCAAAAGAATCACATTTGAGACTTGTATCTCAACAGAATTAATCTCAAGAAAAATACGCACTGCAAAAAAATAGAATCACATTTAGACTTGTGGAGTTGATTTTACAGGATCTATATCATCGTAGCAAAGCAACACAATGTAACCCTAGACAGAAATGGGAAGGGAGTGGGCTTCATAACTACTGAACCAGCGATGCCAAAATCTCGGTTAAAACCGGCTTTCCTCACAAGTTCTAAAGAGGTAACTCTAAGGGGTCAAGATAGCCATTGGGCACTGAGGCCTGTTGGACTTTTTTAGGTAGTCTGACATGCCCTGAAGTTTTTGTATATTTCCTCTTATTTTCCTTAAAACATTGATGCACAAGTAGCACATATGTACAAGATTAAAGGTTTGTGGGGGTGTTCTTTTTATGACTCTAGGACAAAAACTTGCAGGGCTTTAAAGGCATATTCCTTCACAGGGATATAGTCCCCCTAAGGTGCTATAGATAGGGTGACCAGGTATCCCGCGTGTCTTTGTACTGCACAGCATTTCGACCCTTTGTCCTGCATCCCGCGTACTGAGATAATGTCCCACATTTTCATTGGTCATTTGAATTTTAATTGTCAGAAATAAGAACACATGGATGTGTGTGTTTTTTTTTTTTTACATGAGTCAATTATGCTGTTGCGGCATTGTTTCTACTCTATTTAATAGCACAATGTCAAAAGCAGCAACCTGGCTCAAACAAATGCAACACAGCCTAGCTTTCATCCCGTGGCTGTGAAGAGAGCAGTGAAGGTCATCAAGAGGCTGTGGCGGCCCTCATTAAACTGTGCACAAAGTGTGGTCAGGCGTGAGGCCAGCTAACTCCTCTGCTACGTCACAAAAACCACTTAAACAAGTGTTCACGAATACAAATGTTTCTCACTCAGTTAGATAGACATTGTATTAAAGTTTTAGGTCACCTCTCAGTGTTGGTAACATTGTCCCACACAAACGTACTACTCGTCCCACATAAGGTCTGTTTGCATCTGATCACCTTAACTATAAATGATAACTATCATTAGCAATTAACTAAGCTTGCTTATTGTGATCAACAATGTTTATTCACAAAATCATCTGACAAACTCTGACAAACTGTGTTGAACGTGTGACGCACTAGGTTTGATGACCATCATCATCAAGAATAATACCATTTTATGATACCTTTACCTTTACCGACTTTAACTGATGTCTTACGAGACAAGTAAACATCTTTGTAACTCCCGCTGCCTAGAATCATTGCGTAGAACATGCCAACAAATAAATTAATTGACTTTAACCAAAGAAATACGGTAAAGCCAGTATGTTAATCCGTATAGATTCACATGTGGAAGTTAATCGTCATGTCAGCAGTGTCCCAACCTGATGTGCTGTCTGCTGTGTGGCTTTCTAGTGCCTGTGGTTTGGGAGCAGCTTTAGGTTGTGCACGTATATCTATGCTGTGAATTTGGTCTGTGTGGATGGTGTGTAGTTGTTTGTGTGTAGTGAATATACATTCGACATTGCATATATATATTCAGCAGTGCACTTGAATGTCATCACCTTAATCGCTATGTATGTGTGTGTGTGTGTGTGTGTGTGTGTTTGTGTGTGTCTACTTGTGTGTCTGTGCACATTTGTGTCTGTCTGTGGAGATGTGTGTGTGTGTGTGTATGTATGTATGTGATGTTTGTGGTCTGTGTATGTATGTGTTTGTGTGTGTGTTTGTGTGTGCACTTGTGTGTCTGTCTGCACATTTGTGTCTGTCTGTGGAGATGTGTGTGTGTGTGTGTATGTATGTATGTGATGTGTGTGTAGTCTGTGTCTGTATTTGTGTTTGTGTGTGTGTGTGTGTGGGGGGGGGGTGCAAATCATCTGAATGCTGTGTCCTCAGTCATAGTGAGGTCATGGCTGGGTGTGTGTGTGTGTGGGGGGGGGGTCATGGCTGGGTGAGTGTGTGTGTGTGTGTGTGTGTGTGTGTGTGTGTGTGTGTGGTCATGGCTGGGGTTGCTCGGGGACATGATTAGGTAATCCATGTCCCTCTCCCTCTGCTGTCCCAGTCTGCTGCATGATAACAGCTCCAGGATTTGGATCATCAGTCTCTGTCTAACACGTTGGCTCACTGTGAACACATTTACGCAAACATAGTATGTGTGCATATCTTCGTTATTCATTAATGATGACTGACCTATCATGTAAAAACGAGTTTTTTTGAATCCACGTTAGCACTTGTTGTCTTTCCACATCTACAGTATATGGTGTTTCACATTCTGACTGATTGTGCTTAATCGCTATTCAGATGTTGACGTGTGACTTCCTCAGTGAAGATTGTTCAGGCTTCTACACGTCCTGCCTGCTTGTCAGGGCTTAGCAGAGCTGTTTATAGTCAACATGCCATGGGTCCATCATGGTTTCTTGTCACTAAGTATAAATACATATACGGTGTACTTTCATTTAACAGCATTGAGCCTGATTGTAACATTTGTAGTGATTACAAGACACTATAATTTGACTTGAATTTTGTCCATCCAGAACTGGCCATCTTTTATTATTTGTTGGCACTTGTGCTGATAGCCACAAGTGTCCACTTAGGTTGTTGACCAGTTGCATCCACATACAGTAGTTTACAAATCTTCACAATGCACCAAGAAATGTGGTCGTGCTAAACCCTGGCAGAAAACACGGAACATTATATATATATTTATATATGTATATATATTTCGACCCTCATACTCATTCACTGAATTCAGCCGTTAGGCTCCTTTGTACAAGACACCTTGGCCTTAAGTGAATATCCCTGCATCCCTAATGATTAACTCAATTAAGTCTCAAATGAATGAAGGGAAAACAAACTAAACTGGAGTGATTAAGGCCAATATCTATAACGGCTGCATGTTCTACTTCCACATACATTATGCCAGGTTGGTCAAAATATATTAGTGTGCCACACTAATTTAACACCAACGTAGGGGTAAATATTATTAAATAAAGTACAAGCACATCTTAATTAATAAGGCAGCCATTACTATTCGAAATAATCATAATAGAAAAACATGATAATTAAAAAGAGAGCATTGTGCTTTTATTGTGTATTTTTACCTTGGCTGTCTCTTGCCTGCGACACACAACTTCATAGAGACATCCTTTATTTACCAAACACATTTGTAATAGAACTGGAAGTTGTTCTGTGTTTAGCACGCGGCACAACACAGATGCCAAAAACATCTGTTCCCAGATGTGTGTGTGTCCCAGACTGCAGACCTGTTGGAGTCTGAATATTTATGATCCCAACAGATGACATACCTGCACACCTGCTTCTGTCACCAGTCTCATTCAGACTTCCCTACACACACACACACACACACACACACACACACACACACACACACACACACACACACACACGCACACACACACACACACACAGAGGATG
>NC_045163.1:23296930-23309430 GCF_900700415.2 Clupea harengus | reverse complement strand
TCTTGCTTTTTCTCTCTTTCTGTCCATTCGTCTGCTGCTGCTTGTGTGTGTGTGTGTGTGTGTGTGTGTGTGTGTGTGTGCGTGCGTGTGGGCGTGTGTGTGTGTGTGTCTTCCTCCTTGTGATCCCTGTGAGCTGAGCCATAGGAACGGCAGTGTTGCCACAACGCTACTTCACAGCATTCAGCCCTCCTCCTAACAACCCCCCCTCCCGTCCCGAGCAACCGTCGCCATAGAAACACAGGCCAATCGGAGCACAGAGAATGCAAGAAGGGGGCGGGGGAAGGGACCTCTCCTACAAGCACACACACTCACACACACACACACACACACACACACACACACACACACGCACACACACACATAAACCCACAGAGTGAAATGAGAGAGGTGGATAGCTACACAAGCATGCATAAGCACACACACACAAACACACACACACACACATTTGTCCCTGCATATTGTAAAGGCCCACACTATCTCAGACACACAGGGCTTGTGAGAGGCATCTGACAGTGTCCAGTCAGACCAACATGGAGACAGAGCACACATGCAGATTCTCATATAAATAGAACGCAAGCGCAGTTCCTTGAGCAGCCACTACGAGGACGGAGTATAAATTGATGCACATACGTCAAACTACTGCTGAAGCAAGTGTGTCACTACAATTATGAGAACCTCTGACACTACATTAAACAGGCAAAAACAGGTTATTGAAATTACAAAATGACTATATTACATATAGTGAATTGGTGTATTAACACAAATAGTCTTACTTTAAATAGTACATACTTGTATGTGATTGGAAATGATGGCTGATTCCTATGTTGCATTTTTTTTTATCTTCTACGTATTAATGTGGAGGCATTCATCTTAATCATTTCCCTTGGAGATTTAGGACACTTCATCTCTACAATTTAAATCCTACAGTCAAATCCCTCTATCTTCTTACTGGATATTACTGTTAATCATGCAGTGGAAATAAAAACTGTATCCAGTGTCCAGCCTTCCTCTGTGGATTTGCACTAGAACCCGGACACTGTGTGGAGATGTTACGTGGTCTCTCGTGGCGTCCCTGCTACTTCTGAAGTCTTTAATCAGTAAACCTAAAAGCGATATTTAACAATATTTGTCTTAGTACAGTGCTTACCATTCAGGCTTAATATTCCTGATTCAATGTTGATTTATATGTGGAACTGTGACATGTACAGGATATTTGGTAAACTATAAATGTCATGGAAATAAATATTTCACTTAGTCATGCTTTTGTTTCTGAGTATTGTTTGAATACTTTGTATTTTATATACTTTCTCTATTTTATGTGCTTTTTCTCTATGTTGGTTCATGTAGTTCCACTTTGTGCCTCACACTGTCTCTGTAACGTGGCCTTTCGGCCCAGGGACTGCAGATGGAAGTTAGCTTATAGATACAATCTGGCGTATATCTGTTGAGCACTGCCACTGTCCAGTAAACATTTTGTTTCTTTGACATGTTTTTCCTTTTAACTATAGCCTATACAGAAAAAAAGAATTTCAGCTCCGGACAGAAAAAAAACAGCACTAACCGAAAGAGAAACAGAAAGAGGAGGCGTACAAATAACTGCATGGTATGAAAGAAAGAAAGTAAAAGAGGAACAAAAAAAAAACACAGGACGAGAACTAGAAGGAGGAGAAGAAGAGGGTTGAGCTGTCGAGGCTCTTGAGGTCACTAGATCTCTTGGACCTCCAGACGCAATCGCCGCCTTGTCTTAGCTGAGCTCCACACAGAATAGCATTTTCCCTTCCACCCCTAGACTGTGAGCTGCACCAAATATAGCCGACTATTTCCAGCTTCCCAGCGCTAACGCACATCCTCCCCCTCAGCTGTCTCGCACGGGCCATCTAATCTACACTCAGCTCCCCTTATGCATGCTGCTCTTTAATATAAACCCTTCCAAGAGAATACAGAATGGTTAGACGAAGACAAGAGAGAAGCGGGGAGAGAGAAAGAGAGAGGGATAGTGAGAGAGAAAGATAGCGAGCGAATGAGCGGTGGGGAGAGTGAGAGGGTAGCGCAACCTAATTAAAGTTGCCCACAGCGTGAACTAGCGTCTCTTTTTGAAGCATGTGAAAACTGCAATAAGACGGGAGGAACCGGACCGACTGGGTGTGTGAAATTCACACGATGAGGAGCGCTCATTCCACAAAGCTGAGGATGAATAGGCTCTAGTTTGTTTTGCGATAGACATCTTGTGTTGCCACCACACATGCCTGTGTGTGTACTGTAGAGAAAAGTATGAATTTGCTCAATAACTGGCTTTCAAGCGCTGTGTGGGACTGGCTTTTTTAACTCATAGAAACTATTGCATGTTTGAAGCAGCACTTGAGTGGTCTAAACTGTGCATGTCAATAAAATGAATGACAGTGAATGCGGTGTTGAAGAGTAAAACAGGAGGAATATTTGCTCTGACCTTGAGTGTTGATGATAGCATCAAGCATAAGGACTTATAGCTAAGTGCTTAAACTGTTTTTTTTTTCTTTGTCTTTTTCCTTTTTTTTGGTAATTTTCCCTTAATGTGTGACGATGTAAGCTCCTTTTCCATGGAAAACCTTCACAGATCATTACACTGCAAACCTAGCAGGAAGAACAAACATGTAAGCTCTTGGGAATGCTGGAGAACATCCAGAAATCTCCAAACAAAAATCTGACTTTGATTTATTATTGAAATGACTCTATCAAAGAGTCGCTGATTAAAAGAATTCATTAAAAAGCATCTTTCATCAATTTGTCAATAAATGTCTTGGACTCGGGCTGCTACACCTGTGATTCTTCCACGCAGAAAAGCAACCAGGTATGAATAGCCAAACAGAAGGAACAATTCAGTTTGAGCAACTCAAATAACAACAGCATATTAAGCTTCATGTTTTCCCTCAGCTGTATTGGTAGCGTGAGGTGCTAACAACACCCATGGAAGCCATATACTGATAATGTTACTACTACACCATAGGCGGAGATCCCGGGAGGGACGTGTCCCCCCCTACCATAAAGTTGTCCCCCCCAACAATCATTGGAAACAAAAACATTTTTTTTTGAAAAATATAGTAATATGAAATAAAAATACGACGACACAAGCGGTGCTAATTATAGACGTAAAACAATGTGTTTTTTAAGTGTTGAAAAATCATGTTCCCCCTATTCCTCAAAGTGGGTTGGTTCACATGCTGTTTCCAACGGGCAGGGCTACCGGCAGCTCCGTGTTTCAGTTAATCAGCCCAGTAGCCTACACGGTCAGATTGTCAGACTGTTTCCTCCTCTGTCCCCTGTCGCTGCCGCTATGATACACGATATGTAAAGAGATTTACCTAATTCTCGAACGCAGTAAGAACATGTAAAGAAGAAGTTTTTTTCTAAACTTCATTTACGTAGTTCCAATCGTTATGCACAAGTATACATACGTTTATTAATGGATTGGCATGACAACGTGAACGTTTGCCGATAACACACGCATGCCGGTAATTAACACCGTTAAGATAGCTAGCTAGACAGTCTAGGACACTGTCCTGTCAGGGGCAGGTTCATGCTAGTTAATAAACGTAGGTCTACATCTCAGTGCCTCTCCAGATTTGTTAAATTATCTGAAGGTAAATGAATGTCATCTTTTCCTGTGGTCCATTAACTATGCTGGTATTGCAACATGTGGTGGCAGTGGTACAGGGGGTAGAGAAGTCGTATTATAATCAAGTGGTTACTAGTTCGATTCCCTGTCGAAGTGTCCGTGAGCTGATTTATAACTTATTTTGAGCATCAAGTTCTCTTGAACTTTGGACATTATTTGTCTGTAAATAAATATTTCGTGTTAGTACATTTAATGCTGTTTAGAGAATTCTAAAATGACTTCGAATTTCTGTTTGTAAATGTGATAAGAGAATTCGGTATTTAGTAGTTTATGCTAGCTCTCGTGAAAGCAATTTTTTCATGTCCCCCCCCCCCCCCCCCCCCGGAATTACTCTCTGAAATTTGACCATGTATTGTCCCCCCCTACAATGAAATGGGATCTCTGCCCCTGTACTACACTGTTAATCACTTTGGATAAAAGCGTCTAGAAAAGCGTAAATGTAAATGTAGCTTGTGCTGTTACATAGTTGGTAGAAGCAAATAGTAGAAAATGGTGATAAGACAGGAGTAGTGTGGTAGTAAAATGGTGATACGGTAGGAGTAGTGTGGTAGTAAAATGGTAATATGACAGGAGTAGTGTGGTAGTAAAATGGTGATAAGACAGGAGTAGGAGTAGTGTGGTAGTAAAATGCTAATATGGCAGGAGCAGGTGTAGTGTGGTAGTAAAATGGTGATACGCAGGAGTAGGAGTAGTGTGGTAGTAAAATGGTGATAAGGCAGGAGTTTTGTCCCAATCTCAGGAAATGTCCTTTTCTGGAACACTGTCATAGTTCAGTGAGCTGACATCATACAGGCCCAGAATATCTGGGTCATACATCCGGCAAGCTTTGTCATGAATCTTAATCCCTCCCTGGACAGGCACAGACAGGGGCGCGGGACCGCGTCTGTTCGGGCACCTCGTGTTAGCACAGGAGAGGCTATCCTCCGAGGAGAGGGACAGGAAGCCGTCACAGCCACTCACAACGAGGCAGGATCATGCTGGCCAGGAAGTCATAATTTTCATTCTGAGTGTTCATCTTGAGGCTTGAGGCTTCTTTTTCGAACCCAACTCCACACACCACCACTGCCCCGTCCCCGCCTCCCAACCCACTCCCTAACCGGTCCACACTCTAGCCTTGAATGGGGGGTGTTATGGTGAGAAATGGGTCAAGGGTCAGACACGCTCAAACATTCAAATGCACACACACACACGCGCATGCACGCACGCACGCACACACACACACACACACACACACACACACACACACACACACACACACACACACACACTCACACTCATATACATACACAGGTTCTGAGGGAATGTGTGTCTGAGCAGGTGGTTAGCAGCACAGGAGCACCACAGGAGACTGGACTCTCACCTTTCCTCTTCGCTCTGCATAGCTCCGACGGCCTATGTAACTCGGAGCCCTGTCATATGCAGACATCTTCGGATGACTCTACAGTTGTGGGGTGTGTCAGTGGTGGACAGGACACTGAGTACAATGAAACTGGTGGACCACTTTGTGACATGGTGTGGGAACAACCACCTCCTCTTAAATGTGGCTGTGTATTTTAGGAATAACCACGAGGAGCAGGACTAAGCTGAACACCATTTCCATCCTGGGAGAAGAGGTGGAGGTGGTGGAGGGCTACTGATGCCTGGGTGATCACCTTGACAACAGACTGGCCTGGAAATGTAACACTGAGTCTGTCTACAGGCAGGGGGAGAGCAGACTGTACTTCTTGAGGAAGCTTAGGTTCTTCAATGTGTGCAGCAAGATGTTGCATATTTTTTCCAGTCTGTTGTTGCAAGTGCAATTTTCTTTGCAGCCATCTGGGGCAGCAGCATCAGCACCAGTGACACTGAGAAACTGAACAAGCTGACAAAGAAGGCTGGCTCTGTGCTGGGGACTGCTCTGTGCTGGGGACTGCTCTGTGCTGGGGAGGGACTGCTCTGGAGCCCCTAGAGTTGGTTGTGGAAAGAAGAGAGAAGCACAAACTGCTCAACATGAAGGACAACACTTCACATCTCCTGCACGACCTACTGGTCAGACAGCAGAGTGTTTGCAGTTGGACCTTCAACACCGCTACAGGAATTTAGGGTTTAATTTCCACAGTTAGAGTTATATCTCAAATTAATTTTGTTTTATTTCATACAGGGATATACTAGTTAATATATATATATATGATATACTGTACATATACATATGATATATGTACATACCAGTGGCGGCTCCTGAAAAAATTCTCAGGGGGGGCAATTTTTTTTTATAATAATTAAGGCGACCCATTCAGTAGGTACATTAAGTTAGCTGATTAACTCATACAGCACTACCTTTTTGTCCACTATTGGCATGCACACAACAGTAATATGTCCCCTCTTGCTACATAGCTAGAGTAGCAAGTTACAGGTGGAAAGCTATGGAAGAAAGTTGCATCCAGGAGCCTTCATAAGCAAACATGATGTGGCTCCACATTAAATTATCCCACTTTTTCATTATCCACGTGTCTCAAATGTTGTATGATGTAACATAGCTTAACAGGACACATGATATGTCCAGTAACATCATAAAGAAGGGGTAACATAAGTCAAAACCAACAATATTTATTGACTGATCTTGAAAGTATTGGCTTACAAAAGCAAAATAAGTCATCACATAAAAAATTATTCAGTGTTAGTGCAAGAAGCGAACTGTGAAACACACTGTAAAACCTATGAAAAGTGACAGTGGTATATGAAATACAGACCGCATTAGCCACTTCACGACCGCGATTTTCTTTCGTTCCAATTCTTGGATGTAGGATTTCCCTCCCTTTGTAGAAACCTGTTGAATGGATACATTTGGTCTAGGAAGTCCTAATTGTTTTGTTGTCAATTTATCTTCATTAGTACGCCGACTAAAAAGGAGTTTCTGTCAAAGAGCGAATCGAGTTCTTGCACTGGACAGGGCAGCCATCTTGACAGAATATGCCTCCGTCGAAGCTGTATGACGTTCGTATAGGCTTTTACGTCCACTACTTATGACAAGACCAGGAGGGGCGAGCCCTCCCGGAAGCCATAGAGAATGCATTGAGAGCTCTGTTTTGTGAAAAAAATGGATTTAACATGGGAGTCAATGGGAGAGGTCTGGGGCGATTTTCATTTCGCCCCAAATCGCCCCAGAAGGGGTGGGGCCATTTGAAGCACGACTTTAGGCTGACTGAACGACTGTTACCTGATTCGACAATGACATACAGAGGCAGATCAGACGGTCTAGTGGTAGAATCCGACAGGAAAAAAAATTATTACATTTAAATGTACATGTCATTTACGCGACTTACAAGAATATTGCGTTCATACATAAGGAGTTTTTTTTTTTTTTTTTCCTAGGCAGTGCGTCGCCCCAATCGCCCTTATGGACGAGCCGCCCCTGGTACATACATATATATTTGTTAATACTGTCTTTTACCTACCCCAGTGTCTGTTTTTGTGTAAGTAACGTGTGTTTTTGTATAAGTTACGTGAGTTTTGTGTTTTTGTATAAGTAAGACTTTATTTATATAGCACATTTCGTACAAGAGTTGCAGTTCAAAGTGCTTTACATAAAATCAATAAAAGCAAGCAGCAAGAGCAATACATGGAGTTAATTAATGATCAACATCGTATCAGAACCTGATGTTCCGATAGGCTTCTTGGATTACTAAAATCATGATGAAAGGTATGAAAGGAATAAAAGGAATACAAGTAATAAAACCCTTCTGAAATAGTAAAAATAGTGATTTACAGTTACTATCAACCCCACAGAAAATGTATAAAATGCTTTGGTAAAAAGATAGGTTTTAAGCTGCCTTTTGAAAGTGTCTAGCGTGTTTGCTTCCCTAATATTAATGGGTAATGTGTTCCATAATTTTGGGGCGTAGTTGACAAAGGCCGCATCACCATAAGATTTGTGAATTGTTGCTGCAACACTGCAATTTCCCCATCTATCTATCGATCCATCTATCTTTCTGTCTGTCTGTCTGTCTGTCCATCTATCTGTCTGTCGGTTTGTCTGTCTATCTATCCATCTATCTATCTGTATGTCTGTCTCTCTGTCTATCTACCTATCCATCTATATATCTGTCATTCTGTCTGTCTATCTATCTATCCATCCATCTATCTATCCATCTATTTATCTATCTATGTACTTACATAGACACACATGCGCGCAGACACACACACACACACACACACACATCGACATCTTTTAACAGCTCCTCCTTTGCCATTGCGTAACATCAGCAGCCATCTGCCATATATAGGCGCTCCGCGATACCTGCTCCAGCTCCCTGTAGAACAGAACAGACACACTGACTGAGGGTCAGCACCGGGTGTCTGTTGTCTGTTGTCTGTGTACATCCACATCCACAGACACATCCACATCCACATCCACATCCACATCCACAGACACATCCACAGACACAGACACAGACACATCCACATCGACATCCACATCCACATCCACATCCACATCCACAGACACATTTGGGGACTAGGAGTATCTGCCCACATATGACTACATATGCTTTCACCCCAGCCAGTCGTCGTCGTCCCCAACACACAGACAGACTGTCAACAGAGATGTTAATCTTCAATACAATCTAAATCCCAGATGATCCAATCCAGTAATGCTTGTCTTGTGTATTGGTGTGTATCGAGGTCTGCAGCAAAGGCCATATCGGAAGGACAGTTGCCGTGATGGGGTCTTGAACAAAGAACGGCCAAAGAGGCTTTACAGTAGGAGAGAGGGATCAGCCATCTAAGTGCATGTCCACTTGTACTGTATTTAGTTACAGTATATGACAGACCTTTCAGGTGATCTACTATAGTGTTCTCTCTTCAGATGTGAGCCAAATAATTGAAATTGCTATTTATTAGACTGCTGTTATTTTTTTGTATTGCCAGTGGAATTGTCTACAATCATATTCATTTAAGAAGGAATGATAGTTGTGAGGATTATCAAATAAATAATAGGTGTAAAAGCGAATACTGATTTCACTTCCCCACTTTATCTTGTTGAAGACAGATCATTGTACTATTCTACATTTTGCTAAGTTTGAGGGTTGAAATTGCCCTTTTTTTTTAACCCTCAAAGGAATATCTCTTTTAAAACAACGACCCAAAACGCATGAACAGTAACTGATAGGTGAAAATTCACCCTAGTTACCTCAGGACTCCGGAGCTGTATATAAGTATATTTATTAGACAAACAACAATTGCAATCGGGCTCACTCCCAGCACAAGGCTGAAAGTGAAGCAATGATAAACACATCGCACAAGGTTTAGATAGACAGAAGTTGAGCGTTCAGCAGGGATAACCACGTGGTGAATTTCTGACGTCCGAGGCAAGGATGGAAGTTTTTGCAAGGTCGGAAGAAGCACAGTTCGACCCTTCTTATCACCTCTGGTCTAAACATGCTCTTGTACATATGCAGACTAAGTGGCACCTAATATTCTAAGTTACACACGCACACAGAAACACAGAAAAGCCATGTTTCTGTTTTCATAAGCACATGATTCATACAAGGAATATATTAATACAAGGCACTTGATTCATATATTCTTAAGTCATTAACAGTGTTTGGAAATGATCTCCATCAGTAACCTTAGCACACACACTACGGGACTCAAATAGACTTTCCAGTCACAGAATTACATCTACCACACAACACTGGCTTGGTTGCACTTTTGCTTTTGAATGGCAATAGCACTAGCAGTGTACCAATGCTATACCAACTACAGCAGTGTGTTACTATGCTGTGTTTACACGGTATTCATTTGGTACAGTTGGCCGTATATATGGAGTACATGTGCTTAATTAAGGGAATGTATCATACATGCTTTATGTACTGTATGTATGACCCTCGTCCACATATGTTATGTGTTATATGTACAGATACAGTATGTTGCATACATATATTTCATGTTGATGCACATATGTTGAATATTTAGTACATCACACTACCCCTGTCATGGGTTCAAGCCAAACCTGAAAACCAACTTCTCCAACAGGCCTGCACTGCTGATTGCATGCGCTGCCAGAAATATTCAGCGCTCCTCATGCAGGCTTATGTAAGAGCCTGCAGCAAGCCAAAGGAAAAAACAGCAAAGGGGTAGGGAGGGGAGACACAGAGTGTACCCGCTCTGCAACAGCAGTCTTATCGCTTTACCGCTCCCATCCTATTTCCCTCTTTCTCTCCCTCCCTCCCTCTCGCTCTCTCTCTCTCTCTCCCTCTCTCTCTCTCCTCATCTCTCCGCTGACTTGCCTTGCACACTACTGGACACACACACACACACACACACACACACACACACACACACACACACACACACACACACACACACACACACACTCTCTCTCTCTCCCTTCAGCAAGCAGGAGAGAGGACAGGAGGAGAAGTAAAGAGAGATGCTGAACGAGAAACAGACATGCCGTGGAGAGAAAACGGGTGTACATGCAGCATCCCTCTCTCCTCTCTGTTAGTCCTCGGCGGGCAGAGGGAGGAGAGCTGGAGACGAATGAGATTCAGGCCACCCATTTACTCTGAGCTTGCCAGAGCCACGGACCATAACCTGCCTCTGGATGTGAAGAACCGTTATGGGTCCTGGTGTGTGGATGTGGATGCTGGTAAGAAATGAGTGCATGCACTCTGTTTCTCAGTGATACGGCCCAGAAACAGATACAGAAAAGCTACGATTCAGGTTTATTGTCAGTGACCAGCTAAGTCTTAAAGGTGCAGTCTTTGATCCAGACTGAAGGTTGTTGATATTTGATCCAATCAAATACACTCCTCCCTTTCGTGGTCCTGAAGCAACATTGTTGTTGTTTTTGTTTTTCCTAGCACATACACTTGGCAGACAGCTAGGGGAACATGAGGATACACAATTTAAGTGTAATGAATTATAATAGAGGACTGCGCCTTTAATATTTGAATGATTAAATGATGGCAAAACACAGATCAGTTACGGCACTTACCGTGTGGCAACAGTCATGAACTATTCCCATGTCAATACAAACAAATGAATGAATTACCCTAACAGAATGTGTTTGGAGTATAATGACATTCACTAGCTGGTCACACTCTCCTTGTTATCTGCAGCCTCACACGTGTCTTATTTACTGTTAGCATTAATGAAGAAGGAACTGAATTGGCCAAGTCAGTTTATGTATGCGTGTGTGTGTGTATGTTTGTGTGTGTGTGTGTTTGTGTGTGTGTGTGTGTGTGTGTTTGTATGTGCAGCTCCACTCCCCAAGAAAACATCCAGAGGGGCGAGGGGGGAACAGGGCTGATAACGGGAGGCTGTGTGTAGGGGAAGGGCGCCCCTGGCTACGTCCCTGTCTGTTCTGGATGAGAGTCATGTCCCCCAGCCCAAGGCGTCCGCGCTCTCCACCCCACTCCACTCCACGGCGAGCTGTTTGGATGCTCTCCCGATCGCTCCTCGTGGACAAATAAGCCAGCCAGTGGCTTCTGAACATGTTTTTTTTTCCCCCTTCTGAGTTGGGATGGGTTCAGGTATCCTGAGTGCATTGGCTCATGATCGGCATAAAAACACAGCACATGCTTAGGAAGTGCAGTGGCTAAGAGCGGTCATGATTATCAATTATTCAGTGCCAGACATGACAGATTTGAAAGAGTTTGGTTTCTCAGTAACACACACACACACACACACACATCTTAAGGTGTGTCTGTGTAGATTATCGACAAACACACAAACACACACACACACACTGTGGGCTCCCGAGCCTTTATAGTGAAACTTCATGAAGATGAATTTAGAGTGGACACACACACACACACACACTCACACACACACACTCACACAGGGCTGTGGGATTTGATTGTGAGTCAGAATCCCCTGCTGCCCAGTGAGTGTGTCCCCGTCGCACTCCTCACTGATCAGGACACTCTGTGTGTCTGTGTGTGTGTGTGTGTGTGTGTGTGTGTGTGTCTGTGTGTGTGTGTGTGTGTGTGTGTGTGTGTGTTCGTCACACTCCTCACTGATCAGGACACTCTGTGTGTCTGTGTGTGTGTGTGTGTGTGTGTGTGTGTGTGTGTGTGTGTGTGTGTGTGTGTGTGTGGTGTGTGTGTGTGTGTGTCCGTCACACTCCTCACTGATCAGGCTGCCTTGTTTTGCAGTGGATCCGTGCTCAACACTCGTAGTCAAAAGCACTAGTGCACTGGCCCGTGTGTGTGTGCCCGTGTGTGTGTGCATGTCTGTGTGTCTGTGTGTGTGTGTGTGTGTGTCTGTCTGTGTGTGTCTGTGTGTCTGTGTGTCTGTGTGTCTGTGTGTCTGTGTGTGTGTGTGTGTGTGTCTGTCTGTGTCTTTGTGTGTCTGTCTGTGTGTGAAATCAAGTCAGAGCGGGGGACATTTCAGATTTACATTTCACAAACCTTTTCACCCAAAGCAAATGAGGTACTGGAAAAATCAGTTATTAAAATGAATACAGTAAATAATATAGTAAAAAAAACAAAAAGCCTAATTTCCTCTTGCACTGTTTGGGTCAGTATTGTTGCCATGACGATGAAACAGTGGATGTGCTGACATGGGGGGTGCTAGCCTCAGAATCTACCGATGACTGGAGACGACTTTAATTCATGAAGTGGACACGGTTTTGGTGTCTTCTCACTCTCTCTCACACACACACACACACACGAAAAGGACACGGTCTCTGTGTTTTCCACCTCCCTTCTTGTGTTCTCCAGGTTCTGTTTCCATTTCTCATGAGGCCATTTGTTTTTGGAAGTGTCTGTTACAGGTTCGAAGACACCCTGAACCAACAGGATCTCAGAACTGATGATGGGGGCTGGGCATTTCATTTAAAGTGTCCAATAGCAATCACATATTT
>NC_045163.1:23289430-23291930 GCF_900700415.2 Clupea harengus | reverse complement strand
ACATATACAGACACACTCATACTAACATATAGTCTCACACACCCACACATAGACATATACAGACATATACAGACACACTCATACTAACACACACACACACACACAGTCTCACTATATATATGTGTATTTATACATACAGTACATACATATATATTCATACACACGCACGCACACACGCACAGGCAGGCACATATATATACATACATACGCACACGTACACACATCCACCCATAAGACATCCACACATACATACACACGCACACACCTAACCTCTAAAGGTACATCAGTGTGCTCCCTGTCTCCCTTCGAACTTTTGGTTGTGCTGTAGCCTGTAGCGATGTTATGACAGCGCTCCAAATTATCCCATCCAACCAGGTGTCAAGTGCACAAAGACTTCCACTGAGGAGGAAAGTGGAGGACCGAGAGGTTCCCATAAAAGTAGCGTAAGTGCCAACTCCTAGGTTAGTGAATGGACAGACACAGGAGCATGTCCACTGTCAACCGCTGTCGTTGTGTCTTACCAGCATTTTCCTTGCCTATGGAGGAATAAATCGGCATGATGCAACATGGATAGAGGGATATGATATGGAGTGAGCAAGAAAGAAGGAGAGAGAGAGAGAATGAGAGAGGAAAGGAGAAAACCCACAAATAGAGAGTGTGTACACACACACACACATACACACACTCATATGGGGGAGTGATTCTCTAAGACAGTGGGAGGAAACAGCAGAAAGCACTTAGCACTACAAAACCTCAGCGAGTCTCACACATCCAGACTGGCCGTCTGTTTAATTCAGTGTGTCCGATAGCGTCTGACTGTAGGGTAAGGAGTTCACACACTCCCGTGGGACCTCCGAGAGGTGACAGGGAGAGCAAAATCCTTGGCATCAAAGACAGACCCCCATGGAGTTAGACAGACATACACACATACACACATACACACACACACACACATACACACACACACACACACACACACTCATACATATTGAACACCCACACAAAGTCCCAGAAAAGTATAGGTAGTCAAATGTACACATAAACATAAAAAGATGGAATGAGATTAGCACACATTAGATTTGACGCAAAAATATTCACAAGATACTGAGACGTGCACATGCACTCAAAGTGAGAGATCTTAGTACTACAGTGCTGAAGTACCAAAAGTGTAATCATTAGTACTGCACCACATTAACAAACAGTAGAAATGAAAACGAGGATTACATGTC
Organism: Clupea harengus; assembly: GCF_900700415.2. Classification (NCBI taxonomy): domain Eukaryota; kingdom Metazoa; phylum Chordata; class Actinopteri; order Clupeiformes; family Clupeidae; genus Clupea; species Clupea harengus. The sequence goes on along the minus strand of NC_045163.1, from coordinate 23,290,701 downwards.
ATGCTGTGACTTCGTATACTAGCGTAGCTATGTCAGTTATCGGACAGTGTCAAACATCGGCCATTCTGTTAAACAATCAAAATGCTAAGTTTAATAATGGATTAACAATCGATATGCTCAGTTGAATAATGGGTTAACATGACAACGCGAACGTTTGCCGATAACACACGCCGTCCAATAATTAACACCGTTACGATAATGTACTAAAATATGTCAGGATCATACTCTGTGAAAGTGAGAGACCATCACAGACAGAAGCTCCAGTGGTTATGACCCTTAGATGTCATCCACACAACATTGGAGTGTTTTGAAAGTGGTGGTTTTCCATTGCATTTTCAAAAAGACTTGCCTCCACACAACAACGTTCTTTCTCTCTCTCTCTCCCCTCAAACACACACACACGCGCTCTTTCACACAAATACGCTCATACCTATACACACATTCAATCTCCCTGTCTCTCTCACTCACTTACTCTCTTGCCCTCTCTCTCTCGCTCACACACACACACATCCCACACACCACACACACACACAAAGTTTTGAGAGCTCATCCGAATCCACACGGAAACGCAAAGTTATAGCCTGCAACTAAACAACATTATTATCAAAGCAATGACATGTGATGATATAAATCCCATAAAATCGTTTATTGTCAGCAAAACGTGGTTTGGGCGAACAGAATTACCCGGTGAAGTGAACTTCCCTGCTTAAAGTTACTAGCATTTAGCGTCACTTTATGTCAAACACACCCAGAGGCATTGGTCACTGATGTTCCCAATAGATTACGTCCTCCGTGTAGAAACAGAACAAATTGGCTGACAACCATCATGCGTCTGACAATCAGAAATAGATTGTCTTTAATTACCACTGAGGACGTGGTGAAGGCTTTGGAGGGCGGCGCTCAGCCTGAGCTTCACAGAGAAGGAAAGGTGATTGGATACAGTTGAGGCTATGTTGTCATCATTTTCAAAAAGCTCAGTTTTTGCCTGTCCACACAGTGAGCCGCCCCATTTTCCAAAATAATACATTCATCAGGCCCCGCGTTGTCATGTGGACGCCTTCCATTTTCACCGTTGTCGCGTGGACGCCCTCTGAGACAGACGTCGCCCTTCTCACCTGGAAAGCCGACCTCACCTGCCAGACCAAACAGCTCTTTGGAGGAGCACACCCTTCTGTTCCGGAGGACAAACAATGGCCACACAGGCCCTGAGGTAGACACAGTGCTGTCCTACTCTGATGATGTATGGAGCGGTCACACTCTTTCATACACTC
>NC_045163.1:23226930-23284430 GCF_900700415.2 Clupea harengus | reverse complement strand
ATAATGTCCCACATTTTTCATTGGTCGTTTGGTTTTTGTAATTGTGAGAAATAAGAACACATGGATGCGTTGTTTTACCCGCCCGCCACATGAACCGCTTATGCCGTTGTGGCGTTGTGGATTTCTACTCGATTTAATAATAGCATTACATCAAAAGCAGCAACCTGGCTCATACAAATGCAACAAAGCCAAGCTTTCATCCAATGGCTGAGAAGGGAGCAGTGAAGACAGTCATCGAGAGGCTGTGACGGCTGTCAATCAAGCTGCAGACGTTGGGCCGGTGAACTCCTCTGCTACGTCACGACAACCAAACTTACACAAACTTTGCAGATAACGTAAAAGCTACCAGGCGACATCATGGCTCATCGTATCTTTCATGTAACGTAAAAGCGGCAGCCTGTATCTTAGCTACTGGTAGCTAGCTGGAGTGATGTGACTAGAGGACAAAGGATAGGTTGTTTATATGCCGAAAGGCAGAATACAAATATTTCTTATTCAGTTAGATAGAAATTGTATTAAAGTTTTAGGTCACCTCTCAGTGTTGGTAACATGTCCCACATTGTCCCACACACACTTACTACTCGTCCCACATTAGGTCTGTTTGCATCTGGTGACCCCAGACGCAAAGCATGTACTATAAAAGAGAATCATATTTTCAAAACTAAGTAACTAAATATTTCCATGACCATGGCACAGTTCTTGGAAAAACCTGGTTGAAACATTCACCTACCTTTCAGATTGCGGGGAGCAACAGTTTATTTCCCCCCCACATGTAATTGAGGATAGGGCAATTCATTTAAAGAACAGGTTGGAAGCCCACTTTACAGATGCTAATGTTACTATGTGTGTGTACCCATGACTTGGAGAGAATAGTAAACAAAACGTACTTCCATTGAAACGTTCTAATACAACAGCAAAAACACACGATTACGCTTTCAAGAGCTATACATGTTCCTTTGTTCCTTCTACAAGAAGCACACTGATTCTTTCCACTTTTTGTGTTTTTCTTTTTTGTGTTTTTCAATGTTTTGTTGATGCATTCTTGTCCCCTATTCTGAAGTGGGCATGTTCAAGAATGAATGTGTGTGTGTGTGTGTGTGTTTGTGTGTGTGTGTGTGTGTGTTCGTTCAGTGCTTTCTGTTTCTTCAGTGTACTCAGAATTCGGCTGTCTGGCAGCCTACAGGCATGGAGCGCTTTGCCTCCACCACAGATTTGAGAAATGTTGTGGAGTGATTTGAGAAACGTTGTGGAGTGCTTTCAAGATGCACTCAACAAGCAGTACACTAAACATACAGGGTTTCTTTAGACAGTGAACACCCACCCGAATTAGTGCTAACCACATTGTCCATCACTTCTGATGATAAAGTATGGGAGTTGTTGTATGACTGTATTTCAGTCACTTATTCCTCTGCAGAACCCAGACTTGCCGTACTTGCTCGGAACGTCATCCTTTCCAGGGCACGCAAAACGGACTGACACTGCCAATGTTGAACATTGCCGGAGGTTTATGTCGGTAGTTTCTGTCGGTTCTCCCTCACGTTTTCAACAGCAAAGACAGCCCATGTGTTGCGGTGCCGCTCCTTGGCATCGCACAATAGCGCTTGGTTTTTCCAAGTGTTGGTGGACGAGCCAGCGCACACTGCCACGTTCATGACAACTGTGTTTTCGGAGCCTGAAAACTGAGCTTTTTGAAAACTATGACAATACGGGCCCAAATTTAATCAAAACACCTTTCATTCTCCATGAAGCTTCAAGCTGAGCTGCCCCCTCCAAACCCTCCACCACGTCCTCAGTGGCAATGAATAGAAAATCTATTTCTGATTTGTCAAATCGTGTTCAAGTCCTACAGAAGGACGTAATCTATCAGAAACATCAATGGCCAAAGCCTGGGTTTGTTTGATATAAATGTACGCTAAATGATAGCAACTTTAAACTCTCTCTTTGCTGAGAAAAAATTTGTTCGCCCAAACCACATTTTGCTGTTGTTGAAAAATAAATAATTTATAGGATTTATCTCGTCTCGTGGTGTCATTGCTTTGATAATAATCTTGTTTGGTTGTAGGCAATAACTTGCAGCAGATGTTATGAAATAAATTTGATCTCAAAATGACCTAGCTAGCAACAGTGTTTTCACTTGTTTTTGCGTTTCTCAAAACGTCATGTGGACGCAAATCTTTTTGGAAATGCAAAAGAAAAAACATTGTTTTCAAAGCACTCCATTGTCATGTAGACAACATCAGAGTTCATGAGTTCTTCACCCTGGCATGAAACTCTATGTCTTTGTTGATGTGTCATGTTTGTTGTCATGTTGCTGTAGGTGTAGGCAATGTATTGGGGTATATTTTTTCACAAAAATTATTATACTACATTGGATACTCCTACTGTGCTATGTACTGAAATAATAAAAATATTCACTGTGATAAAGACCCATTCTCATCACAACATCATGAAATTCATCACAATTTTCAGAGACAAAACAATAAAATGTGTGGTTAAATACGCAAGGACACATGGTTTTGCAACATGGTAGTTGTGCAGTAGTTTGTATTATAGAGTATATTCTTAATTACTCACACTGCTAGGTAATATTAATTGGCCTATTTAAATGACAAGATTAGCAATGGGCCTATAGCATGTTTGAATATATACATTTATTTAAAACAATTTAGATAGTCTGTGGCGGGTGAGCGGTCATTTCGATAGTCAAGTTAAAGTTAAGGTGAAGTTACATAGCCACACATAATCTTAGTAAGTTTGCAGGAAGGTTAGTGGACATTTGACTAGGGACAAATAGTGATGCAGTATGTCCTCCGCTGGAACACACACTGTGTGCAAGATAGAGAGAGAGAAAGAGAGAGAGAGAGAGCAAAAGGGAGAGAGTGAGAGAGAGCGAGAGAGAGAAAGAGAGAGAGAGAGAGAGAGAGCACCGTAGTGAGTGAGGGGGGGAAGAGAGAGTGAGTGCACAAGTGAGAGAGAGGGGGAGAGCGACTGAGAGAGAAAGAGAGTGCAAGTAAGATAGAGAGAGAGCGAGATGGGGGAAGAGAGTGACAGAGAGAGAGAGAGAGAGAGAGAGAGCACCGTAGTGAGTGAGGGGGGAAGAGAGAGTGAGTGCACAAGTGAGAGAGGGGGGGGGAGCATACAAGTGAGGAGGGGGAGAGCATACAAGTGAGAGGGGGGGGAGAGCACACAAGTGAGGGGGGGGGGAAGCATACAAGTGAGGGGGGGGGAGAGAGCACACAAGTGAGGGGGGGGGGGCAAGTGAGAGAGAAAGAGAGAGAGCGCATAAGTGAGAGAGAGGGGGAGAGCGACTGAGAGAGAAAGAGAGTGCAAGTAAGATAGAGAGAGAGCGAGATGGGGGAAGAGAGCGACAGAGAGAGAGAGAGAGAGAGAGAGAGAAAGAGATGGGGGAAGGGGGATTCTTGGAGGGGAGGATTTGTTAGACAGCTCCCTCTCTCTTCCATGCTCTGAATCTCATCCACATTCTCAAATTCCACCCTCTCTCGTTTCTTTTCTCATACACTATTTCTTCATGCTCTCTCCTCTGTGCCCTCCTTCGCTGGTTCTTCTTCCTTAATCTTTCTCTTTCTCATCAACACACACACACGGTGACACACACACACACACACACACATATATATACTCAGGTGTGAGTGGGTGGTTTGGTGATGAACACACCCTTGAATGCAGGCATGCGGATGAGTCTGAACAGGTCACAGGAAGTCAAAATTCCAGTCAAGCTGGAACGAAGCTCACTGGTGAACTGAACAAGAGCATTCTCTCCTCACAAACGAGTGTGCATGCACACACACACACACACACACTAACACTCACTGAGAGATTGACACACACACACACACGCACACGCGCATACACATACACGCACACACACACACACACACATGTCTTCAGAATCTAACACAGCCTACAGCCTATTCATACTGTGGTGCTTTCTCAGTGGGAACTTGGAAAATAGGCCTATGCCAAGGTTATTTAAAAAGCTTTAAAAAGAGTTATTCAACAGAAAAGAACAATATGTCATTCCAATTTATTATTTATTCAAATTCTTTCTGGCTGTTTTTATTCTCTTCATTTCAACCCATCTTTATTTCGAATCAGAGAGGATTGTACTTCTTCTCACTCCGTTTCAAATTTTCCGACACACTTTGGATAAAACTGCTTTCCGACCGTGCCTTCTGAACACTTTACGGGAATTGGAACATGCCAGGATAGGATCATTGCCATAGCAACCAATCACTCGCCTACATAGGATGGGTATGGGAGGTCAGAACGAGTGGTTTCCTTGGAAACCGCACACATCGCTCAAACTGCGAGCACTCCCTCTCCCCGCGCGGTGGTGCGGATGGGGGTGGGCGGCTTTAATTGGCTGAAATGCAGCCTCTGGGTCTAACACCTCCCTCTGAGAGGAGAGCAAGCTCTTAAAGGGGAAATAAAATATAGAGCTCAAACTTGGTCTGTGTCATCATATCCTATTTAGCTATAGCAACTAGCTATTAGCTTTACATCAAAGTATTGTTGACCAATTTAGGCTAGTCCTCCTTATTTTGATAACTTTCAAACCTACATTGAATCGCATGCTGATCAGATTAAAATGGACAGCACAAAAGATCAGTAGCCCGAATACAATATAATTAATTTCATTTTCAACGTACTATGAATTCTTTGGGATAACTTTGGCTAAACATGGGCTAATTACCACAATATAACCTACCCTAGGCTTGAATTAAACGACCGTCAGGCGACCTTATTATATGATTCACGGATAACCAATGAGCGCGTAAAATACAAAAAGTTGCATAATAGTAAGGAATCGGATATTTTCTCGCTGGGCTTCACAAAGACTGCTATCTATTAAGATAAATTGAAATTCCTTTATCGTGGTCATTATTCAACATAAGGCTATTTAGTCTATGAAAATCCAATGAGTTACATTATCGGTTGCTTTGAAAACAGCTTTGTTGGCGATGACTGTTAATGTTGTCTATGTAACAGGGTGGAACCTTACCGTATACAGCACCAATGCAGCAGGACTCTAAGCAGACTACTTAGCCAAGCAGAACGGAATAAGAGCAAACTGCCCCTTGCAACAATAGGCTATATATTGTTCCTCACTTTGGCATCGGACAGTGCATGAAACGGAACAGTAATGCACGTTTTAGTCGAGATAAAAATGGTCTCGCAAAGGCAAAATGTTGACCCCTCTGATATCACGGATGTGCATGACTTTGTATGGCTGCATCGCACGATTTATATTGAGGTTGATTACTTTGCCTTTAAGTTCACAGAGCATCCATCTGCCACACAGTAGAAGCTCCGCCCTGATGCTTTAGCTTACCTACAGGTCCCTCTGCCACCAGAGTGGAGTGCCTGCGCTTGGCCCGAGCAACGCAAATCACACAACTTCAATTCCCACAATGCTCTCATGACAAGTTTGCAGGAATTGCAACTATTGCGGAACTTGTAGTTTTTCATCTAATTTTGTCCCCGCCAAAGTTGAAATGAATGGACACAGGTCATTCTAACTCTTGAAGGCAGACATCACACATCAAATCAGAGATGTCTACATGAAACGAGCACCAAATAAAAAATAAAAAACCTGAAACACCACAAACTAGGGCGGCATCCAATCAAAGGGTTTGGCTTTGTGGTCTCTTTTCACTTTTGAATGGAAATTACCATTTCATTTCACTGGATGTTTTTAAAATGTTGTTTGCTATTTTCCTTTTAGGCTTCGTTATTAAGGACCTGTGGCACACTGTCAGAATTCTTGCAGACCATATGGATCTTTCGGTGTCTCTCTTAAATTCTCATGTTTTTCAACTAGCATTCATTTCTGATTTTTACATCGTAAATGACCAAGGCATAATGGTGGTCAGAATGCCCATCCAATCTGAGTAACTGCAATGTAATGATTATAACTGCAGGATATCTTTATGGCATTTCTGTAAGTCTGTCAGTGTATTGCCTATTCATTTGAGAATCTGCATACAAGCGTGTGATTCTGTAGCAGTGCTTTTAAACGCCCAGAATTACAGCTCTGCGCTTTTCTGGTTAATCAAAGTGCTTTCTGTAGTCATGTCTCTTTTGACATTCTTCTGAGTAATGTCTTGATGTCTAATCTATTATGCTGTTACTAATACTAATATAGCAGTATGTTATGCATGTGTCATATACATCAAATACAGGACATTCAAACAGAAGCTTTGTTTTGAATGTTAACAGCTGAGTAATGTCAAAGGTCAAAGACATTTAATAGATTAAGGCAATTCTGAGGCATAAGACAAACAAGCAAAATAAGATAAAAAAGGTGTTCATATTGCAAAATTCTAGAGTCACAGAGATAATGCTTTTCCTAAACAGGTGTATTGCAAATTGCGTATCATAGTTTATCAAATATTTATTTACCAGTCACTCCAAAATTTAAACAGGAGATTTTGCTTAAAATCATTAAACAGTATAAATGCTAAAAATGTAAACAATAAACTGAAATGCTCTTCCATCCACGTACATGCTCGTACAATTCTGGTTTGGTAGTCTGCCTTAGTTTCACATTGCAGTTATTGATTTGTCCTCCTCTCCATGCATAGCTAAGAGAAGGCTATTCTTTTCCCAGACATTGTTAAGATGCAGAGGTGGTACAGCTCGGTCAGAGGAGCCTAGTAGATCTGAGGCCGCGGTTGCTCCAATGAATCTGTTGGATCTGTGCGATTGCCCTGGCAGGGCTCGGGGGGCTGAGACTCGGAGGGAAAGAGAGAGCAACCAGGAGAAGGGGGGTAGGGAGAACAGTGTGGATCACGGTTGAGGGTTTTAGAGCTTCCCCAGACGATTGAATAAGCAGACTGATATAATACACGTTATATGAATCAAATGTGGAATACACTTCTATCTTTAAAAAAAAAGAAAAAATGTGAATCAATGCGTGTTTAATTAGATGTGAGTGCAATGTATATGGTGTGAGACTCAATTAGAGATGTTGTACAGTGAAATTGGTATGTGCTTCAGATGAATGGGTGACAACATATTAGTGCCCGGGTACTTTATTGCACTAAACCTGTATATAACTGCTACTCCCATCTGCATTATCCAATAATAGCATACTATACATCATTTCATGATACCATTCATTATTTTATAGTGAAACCTGTGATTTCAAAAAACACATCAAATTGCATAATTTTTTCACCAGTTCACAATGCACTCATCCTAAATTTCCTTCGGGATTAATAAAGTATCCATCTATCTATCATCTATCTATCTATCACAGGTCAACATGTCTGTCATCTGATTTTAAAATACTGATAAATAATTGCTTTCACTTCAGTGCATTCTGATTAAGGCACATTCTGTCTCTCACAACTCATGTACAGTTGATAACCTTTATCATCAGAGGTCATGAATAACGCTTCCAAGTATTGGTATAAAGACACCAATATAAGAGTAGCTTGTGAAGGATTTAACCTCTCGTAAAGTCAGTCAGATCTGCTCTGGAGATCACATCATTTATCATATGCCTCTTCATAAAACAAATTGATACAGTTCCAAGACCATCAGACATGAATATGTCAATATCATACCCTATTTCATTTTATGAAAATACTGAAATCATTATTACCCTGCAATTACAACAGTGAAACAGCTTTAAAATATGAACAGAAAGCACATTTGATGTGTATTAATAAATGCAAGGAACTGTGAATTTACAACACAAGAACAGGAAACATCTGCAAATGGCAGATACTTAATACTGGATGGCATACTGTGTCTTATATGTCAAATATATTTCGTTGTTTTTAACTTTCAAATTGATCAAACTATTGATTTCGTTTTTTATACAGGTAGAACACATCGATTAGAAAACGTAGTGACATTATCTAGATGATGTCTCTGATGATGTCTACCCCACAATTTTGTCTTTTTTTAAAATGTCTGTGTTGTTTATAAAAGCGTACGGTTACACATGGGGGTACAGAACTTTTCTACTATTCGGTGCGCCTCATGAGGACATTCTTGTTGGGTAAAGTCAGTTTGGAATTTGAATAGCACAGAAGAACCGCCTCCTTCTGATTGGTGGGGAAACGAGAATTTGGGCGGAGTTTGTGTGTCAGTCATTGGAATATCTGGACGCTGTATGGCTGAAGGCCGAATGGGCAGAGACTGCGTCCAAATATATATACTATGGCAGCGCGTTCGAAGCAAATGCTCGCTTGCTCTCACTCTGTGAGTCTGGCGCTAACGTATTCAATGTGTCTCCATAGACTTGACTCAAACCTTCGCCCCAGAACGAAATATCGTGCTATACACTGATAGAAAGTCTGTTTTCTTCGTCCGAAAGGAGGAAGAACAACAAAACAGCAACAATGATCAACACTATGGAGTGTGGAGTAGATGCGCAAAGTCTAATTTCGGTTTCTTTACGAAAGATCCACAACTCCAGGACGCAGAGAGGAGGAATCAAGCTGCACAAAAACCTCCTGGTCTCGTTTGTACTGAGGAATGCAAGACAAGTGTACATGAACGAGAAGTACGCTGAGATCTACAGGATGCAGCAGTACGAAGAAGTGATGACCGTCTGCAACGAGATCCAGGAGCTGAACCCTCTCGAATTAGCCGAGGACTGCGAGGAACAGAGCGGTGAGTGCTGCGGCAGCGGCGCTGGGATCGAGTCGGCGAGCCTCTGCGGCGCGCTACTGCCAGGCAGCAACCAAGCAGCTCAGCCCGCTCTCCTACAGAATAATACTTGCGCTTCAGCCCTGTCTCTCCGAGCTGACGAGGGCTGTAAGGAGACGGATTCATCGTTCTATCGCAGCTGCTGTGCGGAAGCCTACCCAGTCTCGAACTGTGAGTTTTCTCCAGTGAACAGCATGCACTGCAACAAGACCACAGTACTAGATCTGGACACGCACGTAGTTACAACAGTTGAGAATGGATACTTGCACCAGGACTGCTGCGCCTCGCTCCAGTACTGCTGCCAGGGCGCACAAACCCCGGCCAAAAAGCGCAAGGTTGACTTTGGCTACTACGTGTCCGAAATCGAGGAGGTACCGGATTTTACACCGTGTAAAAGAACTAAGTATGAGGACTGTTCATACGCAAATACAGAACATTTGGACACGTCGAACATTTCCAATTTGATCTCGATTTTCGGGTCGGGGTTTTCGGGGCTGGTGAGCAGACAGACGGACTTCGAGCAAGCATTCAACGGACAGTTCTGTAGCAAACAAGCCCTAGCCAGCCTCGGAGCATGGACAAGAGCTATAGTAGCTTTTTGACTCTGTGGTAAATTAGAAACAACTTTATGAAATTGTACAAATTATAAAAGATATTGACTTTATTTTTGCAAATGGTTATTTAAGCATTGAAATTTCTGTTTGTTTCGGTTTATTGGGGATGCGGAGAACTAGTACCACATGTGATGTATCCTTTAAACAGAAAATGTCTACATTACACGAGCATTTGAAGTGGTTGTGAAATTATTCTAACGAAGTGAAATTTCGTTGCCTTAAGCCCAACACAAACTGCTAGCTATCGTCACACATGGAAAGTAGTTGAATGTCTCGCTCGCGGATTGCTGTCTATATCTCCCATATAGCAATTCTTACAGACCTCATTTGTAATGGCACTACATATATTAGATGAATCGTTACCTGAGATAAACTGTCTAAATCGGAAGGAGAGTCCTGAACTGTGGGTTTACAGAACATTTGTATTGTGACCTGTTCTATACAGTAAACAGCTCATGTTGTGGACATGCATAAAGGAGTGCTGTGGTACTTTGTCATGTGTTCTTCTCAAAATCCAGTGTATAACAGCTTTCATGTACAGTTCAACCATCTGAACTTAACTTAATCTGTAAGGTAAACATTGTGAGATGTAACCTACTTTAAGACTTTCTACACAGTCTAAGACCATACACCGGTTTAGTCCAATACTTGTGAAGATCTCTGGTTCATCTGATATGTATTAGTAGCTCTAGAACATGCAATTAAGGTAAACAAGGTTGGAAGTCAGTGAAGTATCTCACACTGTCTTGCAGCATCAGTTCCTTTGAGCATGTTTGTAGTCCTTTTGTGCCAGTCATCTCATCACACTCTACACTGGTGCCATTAATTAACACTACAACTCCCACAATGCACACCTTAACTTAATCAAGCCAAGTATTTTGGTGACAATTTGGTCTGATGAGCGTTCCTCACTGCCCTCCCCTTTAATCTTGGAGTTATTGATTAAGCCTTCACAGTAATTCATGACTCCAACGTTGTTTGGTTTCATGAGTTTTATTTTATTTTCTAAAACTTTAGACCTTTTGTTCTAAAAAGGCGAGCTCATGATTTAACCATACATCCTCACATTATATAAGCACTATGTGTACTGAAAGACGTTTTCAGGCGTTCTCTCCATATTTTGTTGGTATTCTTGTATTTTCTGTGTACATTAAAATTGTATATCACCGGGTAAAACTGTTTTAGAAAGTATTTGTTTAAAATTTATAATCTTAATAAAAAATGAAAATCACTCAACAGTTTATGTGTGTTCTTGCATCCACAGTCTTGATTAACCTCTATTAACACTCTCCTACCATTTCAGGTAGATATTTTATAACTTCCTTGAGAGTTCCTCAACAGAAACACAGTCACATCCACAAAGATGGGACTAAACTCACACAGATCTTACTATGATTTGGTATGGTACTATACATGTACCAGGTATTCAAAGTTTTAACTCAGCTCATAAAGAGCTAGTTATAGCTGCTTATTAAGTGTCCATCTATAAGCACATTGGCATAAAGAATTTCTCAACAGCATACCTCATATTAGGAAGATAAAGATGACAGACTAAGGTGCTAAGTTGTAGTGTTTATTGTCTTATGTATTAACCTACATTAAAATAATGTTAGGTCCATGAGATGGTCTTTTCTGATATGAAGACAAACATTGTCAATTCCACACCATAGCACAACAGATAGGCCTATGCTGTGTTGATGGCTTACTATGCGGGCCTATGCAGTTCTGGACACATTCAGACTGTTTCATCACAGAGTTAGCCTATAGGCAACAGCAGAAAAAATAGTAAATATGAAAAAGGTTCTATCCATATATGTTTTATAGCCTAGTTGTGCAGGGGAACTAGACGCAAGAAAGATAACTGCTGTGCACGTTATTATGTAAAATGCAATTTCTATGTTTGGGAAGCCAGTAGGTCTATGTGGAACGCTTTTTTCTGATTCAAGGCTCTCCCCCTAAACTTCAGCGTGTGTTATCTCTCCTATATGCCACTTGGTGGTGTTCTTCAAAATCAATGAATGAAGGTATTAGAAAGCCTGCGCAGTGGCACCTCGGGCTGACCTCGACTCCGTCACCCCTCCCCCACCCCTTCCCCATCCATTCCGTTCCCTCTCCTCCTCCTCTCCTGTCTGCGTCGTTTCAACCCCAAACCTCTTGACTCCCACAATTTTAGATAGCGCTGTCCGCATGAGCACCGCCTCTGTCATACAAAATCTTTGGAGTCTGCAAGGCAATGTTATCGATGACTGCTACCTTATTGAACAGTGAACTAAATGGGGTTCCGATCGTTTATGCCGATTATTGAAATCGGTTTGTGTTATTATCTTATTATTTGTGTTCGGTCGGAAAAAGCGGCGTGTTCTTCACGGAACGTGTAGGGTAACAGTCTACATTTTTGGTCTACAGTTCTTTAGCTTATTAATATTGCTTTTGTGTTCAGGTAATTAGACGACGTGTCTTTTATTTTTTGCTCGGCTTGTCTTTTCGTTGAGTATCCCCGGTAATAGGTACAAATTGCATGCAGTTTCACAAAATATAGCTACGCAGATTATTTTACGAAAGGGTAGTTTTGTGATTTCCCGTCTTTGACAAACACCGCATTCTGATGTCCGTGGAGTAGTGTAGAATGAGCTCCTCCTGCTGGCTATATTGAAAATTGCATGCAGGCTGCACGGAATTTAGATGAGCGTAGACAGAGCATTCAATGCATAGGGTTGATCCTAAAGATCACATCACAGTTTATGTCTATAAGGCTTGTTTCTGAATTAATTCAGACTACTGTATGATTGTCCCATGTCTCTCGTGTGTCCTACCGTTCTCTACTATCACTTGCTGAGAAGGCCTTGCCGAGGACAAAAGCCTCTCTGGTTTTGCATCGTTTTCAATCTAATATTGGTCAAAATGAGGTTCAGTTTCACTTTCAAAATGAAACATTTAAAAGCACTGACTGACAACTTTCCCAATCTAATAGCGTGCTAAAATGTCACTTAAATCAGTTATCGAGGGTTTTGCACTAGGCTTGGAGTAACCCACTCGCTGTAGCCTATATTTTAGGCCACAAGTAGGCTACTTCGAGGGGGGAACTTCTCAGCAGACGCTGAGAAGACGATTTGGTATCGGTCCTGTTGGTTGTGAAGCCTGAAAATTACTCAGCAATTTGTGAAAGGGGACGGACTATCAGACACCCGCTGTCCAGCCTCACTGACAATGACAGCGCAGAAGGCGAGTCATTTGCATAGCCAAACGATTCGGTGTAGCGGCTGTAGCCTAAGCACTCATTTCAAAGCTCTCAACGAGAGTGAAGAGAAAACGTTAATTTCACGTTACGCTGAAATATAAATGCTCTTGGACGCCAACGACAGCGCAAAAGGAAGGAAATCCACTGCTTCCTCTAAGATTAATGGCAAAATGTGCTGTCCTTGGTAAACCTTACAAGGTAAAGTAAAGACAATGATAATGTTAGAGAATGCTGTGGACTGCACACAGGTCTGGAAACTCAAAATACGACCCTCACTTACACTTCAAACCTATCTGGTTCATATTTTATGCGGCCTACTTAGTTATCATAAATTAAATGTGCCGTTTCTCATCTTTTGTCCATGCAAGGCCTGCTTGGACTGCAGGTTTCCCTGAATAAACTGACTAATGCCCACACCGTATTTTCAGTAGGGCTAGCAGGCACCCTCACATATTTCTTTAGTAGAATAATAATAATAATAAGAAGAAGAAGAATTAAAAAAGGGTTAAAGCATATCTATATCTAATCGAAGAAAGACAATGGACAACAGATTGGTATGAGTTGGTGTTATAAAACGAATTGAAATACAAATAAAAAGAAAATAACTACACATACATTTACATTTGCCATCGTCTATTCCTGGAGTCATTCAGCTAGAACAGAACTTCGGCATTAGCCAGGTTGATTGTGAGACATAAGTCGGTCCAAACATATCTGGCTAAAGCTGAAATGCTAAAACACATAGGCCATCACTGAGCACAGGCTCACAAATGAAAAAAATACACCAAAGGAACTTGGCCTTTTTAAAAAGCACCTTATCGGAACTCGGTGAGCAAAAGAATAGTATGAGGACATCAGGTCAGTTGGTGTGTTCACCAACAAGCCTAAATATATCATTTATAGCAGATCATATCTGAATGGGTACACCCACATAAATAAACAAAACAATATGGTATATTTTACCACACATTATTGCGCAGCTGAGGAACTCAAAACCTCCTCGAATGCAAGACACACGCTCACATACAAAAGAATGTCAGGGCGATCGGGCTTCTCTAAAATATACTCTTTCCACGGGTGGTGCTAATGGATGGACTAACTGAACAGGGTTGAACACGGAGACATTTGCCGAAGGGGTTGAGGTGGCTACAGAGACAGAGCTGTCAGAGTGTTGCTTGGGTGCTACTAAGATGAGTTTGAGCGTGTGGAAGGCCGACAGGGCATCTTTCTCTGTAAGGGCTGTTCTTGTGCCCTCCACATGGGCACTGCCAGCTTGGGGGTGGGGGTGGGGGTGGGGGTGGGGGTGGCGCGGGACTCAAGACTTTGTGGGCTGGATGGAGAGCAGGCTGCCGAACTTGAAGTGCTGGATGACGGGGAACTTCTCAAGACACTGCAGAGGTGGAAAGATACAAGTTTAAGAGTGAGCTTCTACCCAACAACATCTACCATCATAGTTTTGGGAAAGCCAGCTTTTTCAGGAAAAGATTGTCACGCTGTGGAAAAGGTTTTGGTGATGGCATCAGTTCAGTCATATGAGTTTCTCTGCATAAATGTTAAAGGGGAGCATTCATAGTGTATTTGTGTATACAGATACGCTTCCCTTGAGTGGAAGGCTAAATTCAATGATCACAGCTAAAGATGGTGTAGGAGTTAAGACTTTACTCTGGAGGGGCAACGTAGGGACTCAAGGAGTAGGACTAGCGCAGACAGATTCCAAACCGGAGACAGAGGCAGAAGGAGGGAAAGAGAAAGGGGGAGCCAAAGAGAGAGAATGTAGAGGAAAGAAAGGGGGAGGGGCAGTGGGGGCTCCGTGGGGGGAGGGGCAGACAGCCTGGCCCCTCTGCGCTACCTCCTATCTACCAGAAGGGAAGGAGAGAGAGAGGGATAGAGAGAGAGAGAGAGAAAGAGAGCGAGCTACCTCCTATCTACCAGAAGGGAAGGAGAGAGAGAGAGAGAGAGAGAGAGAGAGAGAGAGAGAGAGAGAGAGAGCTACCTCCTATCTACCAGAAGGGAAGGAGAGAGAGAGAGAGAGAGAGAGAGAGAGAGAGAGCTACCTCCTATCTACCAGAAGGGAAGGAGAGAGAGAGGAGAGGGGGCTTCACCGAACGCAACAACACAGGATGTGGGCTCGGGAGAAGGGGGTGGGGCCCTCAACTCTTTCCCTCTCTCTCGCACACTCGCACACCGACACACACACACTGACACACAGAGAGACACACACACACACACACGCGCACACTGACACACAGAGAGACACACAAACACACACGCACACACAGAGAGAGAGACACACACACACACACACACACACACACACACACACACACACACACACACACACACACACACACACACACACGCGCGCACACACTGACACACAGAAACGGAATTTAAAAACCTGTGTTACCCCTGCTTAACACTTTTCAAAACTACAGTTCCTGCCCAAACAACCATTACAAAAACTGCAGTCAAATACTATATCCCTAGACAACACTGTCTTGTTAATGATAACAAAATCAGTTATGGATAGTTTTTTTCTCTCCAAATAATCACTATTATATATTCATATATATATTCATGTATAATATAAATTATATAACTCACTTAAAAAAAGAAGCCATCTAAAGTAGATGCAGTAGAAACACAGTAGGTTGACCAACACCCGTGAGATACTGAGACTGAGTAATGGTAGCGTCAGCAAGGCCGCCTACAAACTAGCACAGCCTTTCTGTGGCATACTGCTCCAAATGTTGGGAGTGCAGATAAAATCAGTTAGTCACTCTCTCACTGGCCTCCTGCCATGTCAATCATAGGAGCCAGTTAGCAGTTATTAGTTAAACCACATATGAAGTTAGTGTATGATGGGACAGAGTCAGTAAAGGCGGAGCGCTGCATCATTTTGTCCGCACCATACCTAATTAGGAACAATGCTAACGCTAACAACTTGCATGAAATATCAGCTTTCTACATGTTATTGCTTTTAAAGACACACCGACAATCAGTCCTGTAAAGAGTGAAAGTAGCCCAAGTCATTTTGTCAAATATCTCATGCACATATGACCAGGAGGTTTGAATTCCCCTCCAAGACAGAAGGCATGACACTACTATTCTGTAGGGGGCGCCATAATCAAAGATAACACTGGGCTCCAAAAGAAACAGTATGGGCCGGATATCATAGCTGTAGTCAAAACTCTGGCTTGCAAAAGTGGAGCTGTACAAACCTCAGCTTTGTACATTCTGATGAGGCCTTGGTTGACTTTGGACCAGGTGGGTACAGCGCTGATGTTCCAGAGCTGGTTGGAGTGCTCAGCAAACGGGCCCGTCTTCATCTGCACGGAGGGAGATGATTAAAACATGAATCTTCTGAATCTTACAGCCTAAATGTGGCTTTCAGCTGACAGTAGAGCACATTTCCATGGCAGCTGGAGAACAACTGGTCAGGAAGGTGCCTAGGTAGATTGCATTACACTACACTATTACACTAGATATATTACACTAACAACCAGAAAAACCTGGCCTACACTCCTTTAAAACTGAAACCGATTCTCAAGCACAACTCAATGCTGGAGGTCAGCATGGGTTCCTCCATGTTTGACTGTATGGTGATAACAGTATACTCATCTAAGCTCCTCAAAATAACTTATTTTAAGTGCGAGTAAATGCATGCAGTTACATTTCTCTGTACATTATAGGAACATGACTTATGTGTGAGAGAGTGAATGAGTCCATGTGTTAGAGAGAGAGAGAGAGAGAGAGAGAGAGAGAGAGAGAGAGAGAGAGAGAGAGAGAGAGACTGAGAGCGTGGAGGAGGGAAAGCCAAAGGATGTCTTGGCTGTGCCCTTAGGAGAGAGGCACTTCATGAATGGCACTGCTGTGCAATGCTGCTCCACAACTCCCCCCCCCCCCGCCCCACGCCCCGGTTCCCAGCCCTGTGCCCCAAGAGAGCAGCCTGTGACCCAGGCTGGAATGCTGAAAGGACAGCCCTCCTCCAGCCGGACTTTCCAGAGCAGTAGAGGAAACCGGAGGGGAAGGAAGGCAAGGAAGAGCGAGTGAGCGAGCGGGACTGAGCAACAAAGAGAGCCAGAGAGGGAGAGAGGGGGAGGGGGGAGGGAGGGAGGGAGGGAAAGAGGCAAGCCATGGGGGAGGGGTGGCCCTTGGGGAAGGAGTGATTCACAACAGCATGTGGGGAAGGAAATGACTCATGTGAGCAGAGTGCTCCACACATAACCTCAGAGAGTGGGGGAGAGAGAGAGAGAGTGGGAGAGAGAGAGAGAGAGAGAGAGTGGGGGAGAGAGAGAGAGAGAGAGAGAGAGAGAGAAACACACGTAGTGCCTGTGTGAAATAAACTGACATGTGTGTTTTGTGTGTGTGGGAGTGTGAGTGTGAGGGGTATATCTGGACAGTTTTGTTGAGTGCAGTGCACTGAGGTGAACCGGGGAGAGAAGAAGAAGAAGGCATGAACACCACAGACACTTAATAAGAGAATCAGAGACATGCTCAAACAAGTAGGCCGACACAGAAGAACAGTCAGAGGAGACGAGCTTGGGAAAGGGGAAAAAAATGAGAGAGAGACAAAGAAAGAAAGAAAGAGAGACAGAATGTGAGACAGGCCTACAACGTAGGGACAGAAGATGAATTGTGGTATGCGGCTAGTGTATGGGTCCTGCAGCAAGAGTGTCAGTGAGTGAGGAAGTGAGTGAGTGGCCAGTGAATGAGTGAGGGAGGGAGGAAGTGGCCAGTGAGTGAGTCAGGGAGGAAGTGGCCAGTGAGGAAGGGGCCGGTGAACGCAGCTACACCAAGCTCTGCTGCCTCACTTCTGGGGGAGGAACCAGACACCACAACACTTCCTCCTCCACTCCTCTCCTCATCTGCACAATCACTTCCCAGTCTCCCTCTAAAAAACCTACAGCCGTTCTAATGGCTACCAGCTACAATCTTCTTTTTTTTTTTTTTTCTTTTTTTTACAGTGGTCATTTTGTTACGACACTAATGAGAATTTGAGAACCTTACACACTTTTGTTTACAGGGAATTTCCTATATTTGGGGATTACAATGACAAATATTTACAACCTATAATTCTGTTTAGCTTTGTCTACACAGTTTCAACTTTCCAGCAGCCAAGACATTCACAAACACTTCTGCTCCTCACACCACACTCACTTCGTTTATAAATTTGATGCACTCCAGAAATATGTAGTCCTTGTGGTGCTCATTCACAGCCTTATCGTCCACAAAGTGCCTGGGCTCCAGTGTGGGATGGTCTGGCACAGAAGAGAGAAAAAAAAATAAAATAAAAATGCAACTACATCATATGTCCACAAGATGTCGCCCTCTCACTTCCACAAGCATCACTGTTATTAAACCTAAATATTCTTATCACTTAACCCGATATATAGCATGTGTTGGTATTTACATAAGAAACTATCGAGTTCCGCACATGTGTGCTTAATATTATTTCTGCACAGATTCTATATTACATCATATAGTGTTTTCATGTCAGTGGGTTTTGTGAATGATGCAATTCAGACAATTATTGTGAAAGAGGCATCACCTCTTGCAGTCGAGATTGAGAGTAATATAGACAAATCTAACGGCCAATGTGAAATGTCTTTGCAAAATAGGAAGAAATGTATAGACTGAGGCCTGTGCAGCGGTTCCCACACTTTTCATGAAAGTTTAGAATTATAAATAGATTAGGATTTTTGTCATTTGGCAAGCAGTTTTACACCAGTATGGCTAAATATCTACTTTTAGTCTAAATTGTAAATCCACGGTATGTATGTATGTATGTATGTATGTATTCACACTTCTAACGTGTGATCCTGAGGTGCCTTGACGTGAAATGTTGCGATGTTATAGTGGGGTGAATAACAAGGATTTCATGGTTCAAAAGCAGAAGCCCATGAAAGCAACCTTTGGAACCCTAACTACCTCACAACAGCACTCTTCAGGATGGAGATGGAAGCGGGACACGCATGTAGATTCACCTCTTACCTCCCGTGTCACACACAGGACTGTGCTGGCTGGATGTCTGTGCTGGATGTCTGTCTGTGCCGGGTGTCTGTGCCGGGTGTCTGTGCCGGGTGTCTTACCTACGAGCTGGGCGCTTCCCCAGATGAAGGGCAGAAACTGGAAGTCATCGAGTCCCCAAACGCCCTGACTGCCAGCCGGCTCCATCCGGTAGGTCTTCTGCAGCTTCCGCATCACTCTGAGATATCTAGAGCAGCGGCAATAAATCAATCAGTCAGTCAGTCAGTCATATGAACGTGCACTCATAGCCTTATTGACTCCAAGCCAATGACCAACTTTTGCCCATTATTTGAAACAACAATTCGATTTGAGGGGCCAAAAGTTAACTTCTACATAACGCCGATGTATTAAATGAGAGAAATGCCACATGGCATTGGGGTAATTGGGTTCACCACCTCAAAACTCAAAAAGCATGCACACATGCAGCCTTGACTGGTCCCCAAACACAAACCTGTCAAACACTTGGAAAATAATTGCCAGCTGGTCATCCACGCGCAGCACTCCGATCTTACACAGACAGCAAAGGAACGCCGCGAAAGCCGCCTCATGACCTGTCACAAAAAGCAGCAAAGCACAGACAGTGTCCATTACACCCTGATTAATGAGGCTTTTTTATTCTGAACTAGAGCCACAGAGTCTACCCGTTTGTGCTCATGGTTTAACTAACTCTGTTGGCAAAATGAGACCAGACACTCCGGAGACCCAATAATGATAGGTCATTATAGCAAAAACATAAATGCAAATCTGATTCCATCTCTAATTTTCTGGCTGCGCTAAATTACATGACTTTGGTTTATTGCTAATGATTCAGCTTTTTTTTTTTGCAACTCAATTATAAATAAAATGAGATTTCAAAAACCACAACCATAAGCACTTCTTGAGATTTGTTAATTTGTGCTTCCACAGCTCCCCCTAGTGGTCATGAGCATACCTGACCCACACGTCCACAGCCTCTTACCTGTGCCATAATCTATTCTGGTGGAGTTCCCCACCGCCTCCTTCAGATAAACAGCTACCTCAGGAACCGCTGCCTTTCGGTCTTCAGGGATCAGCGTAGAAACCAAAGCTTCGGCCCCCTGCATAAACACATCCACAGCAAACAAAGTTCTCAACAAAAGCTTGGACAGTCACAAATGTGCAGACCTTTTTTTCTCTCTTTTTGTCAACTGAACACAATAGAACATCAAACTTTGTAAGCAGACAAAATGCCACACATACTATGAATGATCTCTTAACGACTTATTATATATTTAAATTCTGCCATCCAAGCAGCAATGTTGTCTGTTTAAAAAACAGACCCCCACCTGCTCTAGCTTGGCATACCAGGTCCTGTATGCTTTATTGCCAAACCGTGAGGGCTGATCCATAGGAGGCGTCTCATCGATCCACTGATCCAAAGTGTTCAGCAAAGACAGAAGCTTATGTATTGTCTGTAAAGAAGGTTTAAAAGGCACAATCAGCCAAAGATGCAAGAGAAAACACTGCCTGACTTTAAATGCACTGGTCACCATACAGGAACAGGAAGATGGAGATAACTATGAAAACAGGCATAGTGGATGTTACCTCGGACATTTTGTATTCACATGAAAGTTTCTTTCCCTTAATGCCTTCGTTCAAAGTCAGAACAAATCCCATGTAATCAGCATAAGCCTTAGAGAAAATAAAGAATGTTAAAAGTATTTTAGAACAGAACAGTATTTTAAAAAAGGCCTAAATAAAATGTGCAACATAAGCGAGTCCTCCGGAATAACCTGGGTTTATTGGTTATTAATCATAATATAAAGTTCTTCATCTAAATACCACTAACTGACAAGCAAGAACTGCATGAACTAGCTCACACACACACACGAAATGGAACATCACTAACACTAACATCATCACTGAATACAGAATGGTGCTATTTACCTGAGAGCGCTTCCATTTTCCCATGTCAGGGACCATGCTGATCTCCTTCTTTGGGATCATGAAGTCGAAATTAAGAGGGATGAGAGGGGCGTCATCTTCAGGGGAGGAGCCTGAGAACGAACGAAAAGCTGTCAGTTTTCAGTGACTTGATTGCACTGATTTAGTTGTTATATCTAATGAAACTTGTGTGATAGTAACATCGGGCTATATATTATGTTAGACTAATATAAGGTAATGAAACCCAATGCCACTGTTACATGAATGTCCAACAGGGAGGCGGGAGGTTGTTCCACTGTATTTGCTGTCTCCAAAAATCACTTCAAGTAAATGTACCCTGATGTTATATGTTGGGCGAGGTTCAATTAAAACTTGAGCTCGGAATGAAAGTAGATATTTCTATTCTTTCAGAGTCTCTTATTTCTAAATGGCGCATTAATGCACCCACCCACGTGATGGCATGCATTGACAAATTCGCTATAATGTGCAGAATGACAATAACGTACCCTTCAACTATTCAATATCAGCCAATATTGCAATGTGTTGATTATTTCTGGTTCCCTTTTGCAAGCTCACAACAGAGGTTACCATACATTGAAGAACACTCATTTCAAAAACAAAACACGAATATAACCAGCAGGCAGCTAGCTAGCCTAAAAACCACTGGCACACCTAAGTGGGCCAATTAAATGGCGGTCGGATTAGCATGGAACTTTATTGACCTCCACAACCATGGCCCTGACCAATAGAACAGCATTAAAGGGAGATCAAACAGTAGGGAAAAAAAGACAAGTCTACAAAACAGCAATCGAACCTATTAGTGACGTTAAATCTAAGAGTCTTGTTACATTGCTTCACAAGGGCTCTGCTTTTCGACATTGTTTAAGAGCTTCGCAAGCAAACACACTGGGTAAACGATTCCCATCGCACAGCACCAAACTTTGCAAAAACTAGTCAGCTAGCTAGCTATCCAGCTAGGCAGCCTTGTTCTGTTGGTTCAGATCTGTTAGCCAGCTGGCTAGCGATGCCGCAAGAATGGATGAGAGTGATGGAGAAACAGCGCTTTCTTTAACTCCTGTCAGTGTCTAGCCACCTAAATGCAGCTTAATATAAAACAGACATAATACATAGGAAACACAACATGAAAGCCGAACCTTCTAACTCCAAGATATGTGTAAATTATGTCAGTTACCTGACTGCTTCTCAGTCTCCGCCATGTTTATTAGAGGAGAGGGGTGTGTCTGACGTCACCTTTCAACTTTCACCCTTAGCGTCGAGAGGACTAGACAAACAGAATAATTTACTACAGTCAAATATGTCATACATCATACATCATACATCTGACCTGTAATGATATTTGATAGACTGTCCTCACACTCTGATGTAAAATACGCACAGAGGTATACAAAACCTGACAAGAACGCAATAGCTTTCTTTTGTAAGTGCGCACCCTTGCGGTCGACTGTCTTGAGAGCACAGAACCCAGAGCCCGTCTACGGAAGTTCTCTGTCAACACCGTTGGTCGAAAACACTGGAGTGTTTTGAAGGGGGACTCTTTCCGGAGGTCTGTGGCGGACCCGTCTTTGGCATAGACAGTAAAAAGTCTTTCGCACTGATCACCACAGCGGTCATGTATCGTAGGTCTACCAGGACCTTACATTGCTGAGTAATCTGACGACCGTGTCTTTTGGGGGCGTTCCTGTGAAAAACAGTAATGTTGAGCTTTCTTGTCCGGACGATGGTGAGTTGACTACATAACACCGACAGCCAGGTTTTTATTTGAAGGTAACATTAACGCTAGCTAGTTGGCTAGGTAAGTTAAGTTAGCATACAGTAGCATCGATAAGTTAACTCGCTCGCAGGCAAATGTAAAAGTATTTCTCAATACACAACAGCAATTGCAGCTATTTACATAGGCCTGTTTCTGCATTTACTGTTTGAAACTCAAAGACGGCTATTAACGTTAGCGGAACTCCTGAAAGATCAGGACTAGTTGACCGTGCATGGTAAGAAAAATTACTTTCGAATTGCATCTGTAGGTTAGTCTAACATCAGTCGTCTCAAATTTGATTTGCATTTTTCATTTGAATCAACTGTCGATTTTGCTACGTATGGGGTAGTGAAACTCAAATGTTCATAACAAATGCGCATATTATGACAAAAGCATCAAATCAACTGGGTTCTTATCAGACTTAGAAACGGAGGCGCTTTAAATCGGGCTCCCTGGGGCCATGGTTTTATCCCATATTATATGGTTATATACAAATACACAATAAAATAAGTATATATTTAAACACATCCTATATCAAGTTATCTTGGCTTACATTAATGATACATTGCGTCAAACCTGTTTAAATAGGTCTTTGATAGAACTTGATAGGCGTTAAGGGACATAGGCTACTGAAGAGGTACAAATTAATAAATAAAGAAAGAAAAAGAAAGCAAAGTGATAATTGCTACGGAATTTCATACCACTAGCACTATCACTAGTGAGTAGCACTATTGCTGCAAATCCGTACACCCTATTGTTTAAGTGTATTGGTGGTGACTTTAAATTATACTCATAGTTGATATGACTCGATATGACATGAAGTTGAATGTAAATGGATTGTAATGCCAGACAAAACTAAAACTAGTCAGTGAGGGTATTTGCAAATATGGCAATATGGACCAAAAATGATATTCCGGTATTTTTATGCTGAATACTGATACACTGTATATATATCTAGGTATTTTCTACGAAGTGGGTTAAATGTTCAGGTGTGGCATTTATCAAACCCACTGTATTGACAATGTTTTGCAGAACGTGATTGAACTACATTAATAGTGCATATAGATTTTGATTTCACAGTATTTACTTTTTAAAATAATGGACCTCTTTTAAGCATTTACATTATATACAGAATGTGATTAAACACTCTGTTCTTGGGAAAATATCCATACATTTATTTGCTGAAGTGTCTGCAGCAAACCCAGGCTGTTGTAGATGCGAGAGGGCAAAGAAAAACACAAGAGGGCAAAGAAAATCTCTTGACAGTTCCATCAAGTGATAGTATACCATGAAAAAGCTATGTAATCATAACCCAGTGGGATTATAATCTCATCAAACACATTCCAGTTCACCTAACCACCAACAGAATAGGCAGTATACAAAGCACCAGATTCCTTTTGTCCGCAGATATTATGCAAGCACTAAACCCTTTACTGCCTACAGTAAACACCACTGCAAGTGCATTGGATGAAACCAGAGATCAAAATCATAAAGTTTAGTAGGTAGGGTAATTGTCTTCTGTCTTTTTGAGAGGTACGTTTGTTTAGAAAGGTCTGGATTTAACTTGCTCTGTTACAACGTTAAAAATGTGTCAAAAGATACAAATAATAAGTGAATGGGTTCACAGACGTGGCTGAAGTCATTATACTGTTGGTTAGGTAAACATGTTAACACCAAACCTCTGGCAGAGATAACACGTAAAAACATGGACACTTCTCAAAACAGTTAGATACATATATTGAATGTTTACTCACTTTATTGACAAGGGTCTGAAGTAGCCTAAATATAAGTCAATACTGTTTCCAACTCTTCATATGAGATGAGAGGAGCAAACGCTGGCAGCTTTATGGAAGAAACGGGTTATGTAACGCAACATCAAACTATATCGGTATAAGCGGAATTATCTCATCCTATATCTCGTTTGAACAATATATTGCTGTACCTTAAATATCGATGTATCCCTCCACCCTATCTCCAGGGCAGTAAGATGTCGGTTGAACAATTTTTCAACACACATAATTCATGTTATGTTTATTACATCCTGGTTTAGCCTATAGATTTCCTTACCGTCCTTTCGTTGGCTTATCTCACTAATAGGCAATAGCAACTGGTAAAGGTTAAGTGAGACGATATGGGGATGGTTGGGAAATACAAATGTTGGTGTTAGGCAGCACCCATGAAGCACATTCCTTGATTTGTTTTGTGTTGCATATGAAAAGGGTGTCCCAAGTTTTGTTGAAGTGTGTGGAACAAATGTAACTGTTCAGCTGTTTACATTGTTTACGATGCCCATAAGACTAATTCTTAGTGCCACTCTGTTGGACAGGGGCGGGCTGGTATGGTGAAACCATCCAGCCTGGTGAGACCAGTAGCGGTGACTCGGGTCACAGGCCGTTACCTGGCACATCAGGAGAGTCTGCCCAAGCTACCCGTGCCAGCGCTGAAGCAGACATGCGAGCGCTACCTGGCTGCCCTGGAGCCCATTGTGGAAGAGGAGGAGCTGCAGCACACCCGCCAACTCATTGAGGAGTTTCAGCAGACAGGAGGCGTTGGGGAAAGGCTGCAGAAGAGTCTTGAGCGCAGAGCCATGAAGACGGAAAACTGGGTATGAATTTGGTCAAAGAGAATAACTGCATTTGTGTAGGCTGGAAAACAGTGTCCGCTGTTGGCCTTTTGGAGCTGAGAGAAATGTGACCGGAGGAATGTGACTTTCAGAGGTGCTTTGATGTAATTAGGATATTGTTTGTTGGAAACATTTGAAACGGCCGTCAGCTGGACAGCTGGACCTTTGGAAACACAGTGTGAAAGTTCTCAAAGATCTCACATCCCAGTTTGACATTACACTCAGAAAGAGTATCACAGCAAAACCAACTTCAATGTTCAGTCTGAATCAAAGCAATATTGCTGTGTGTTTTGTCTACCTTCTTCATGGTCCCTGAACTTTTATATTTGTAATATATTTGCAACTTTATTTGAAACTCACCTGAAGTAACCTATGTTAGGTGAAAATTCAGTCAAGTTACCTCAGGACTCCGGAGTTGCATATAAGTATATTTCCTAAACAACAACAACAAGCTCGTGGGGCTCACCCACGTCCCGGCAGGTGAGAGAGAGGCACGGGCCCACTCTCAGAGAGAGAGAGGGAGCCCGTGCTCGCTCCCACACTGCAGCAGACAAGAGAGAAGCAATATTAAACACATTGCACAAGGTTTATATAGATAGAAGCTCAGCGTTCTCTGGCGCCAAAACAATTTGTCAGCAGGGATAACCACGTGGTGGGACTCTGTCGTCCAAGGCTCAGTTTTGCACAAGTTCGAAAGAAGCACAGTTCGACCCTTCTTATCACCTCTAGTCCAAACATGCTCTTGCACATATGCAGACTAAGTGGCACCTAATAATCTGAGTTACACACACAGAGAAACACAGAAAAGCCATGTTCCTGCTTACATAAGCACATGATTCATACCAGGTACTTGATTAATATATTCTAAAGTCATTAACAGTGTTTCGTAATTATCTCCATCAACCTCTCTTGTACCAAGATGTATCTATATAAGATACAGTAACTTATTCTCAAGGGCAGCTTTAGCTTTTTCAGCAGTAGATAAATCTGACCCTCCTTTTTGAAGAAACAAGGGACTCCTTCATTTGGAGTACATTGGGTCCTGTTCAGTTTGTCTACACCTTTAACCACAGTACTTTTCTTGTTTAATTTATTATTTCCTTGTTTTTTCATTATGACAATTGCATGCAAATGGATTGGATGTTGGTATCTCTTGTATTACCCCCCCCCCCCCCCACACACACACACACATCTGTCTCCCTCTCTTACTGTCTCTCTCTGTATGTCTCTCTCTTCAGCTGTCCGACTGGTGGTTGAAGGTAGCCTATCTAGACTACAGGATGCCTGTGGTGGTCCACTCCAGTCCTGGGGTGGTCCTTCCTCGTATGGAGTTTAATGACCGCCAGGGTCAGATGAGGTGAGGACCCCCTTTAGGTGATGGCAAGGTTAATCTAGGAGATTCAGAGGAGGAAAGATCTTCGGTGACATCAAGGTTAATCTAGGAGATTCAGAGGAGGAGAGATTCAGAAAGAATAGATTTTGTCACTTTCTTATTACGTGACACAGGAAGGCAGTCCTCGACTCAGATCCAAATAAAATGAGAAAGCAACCAAATTCCTGATGGCCTTGCAGTTGTTGGGATATTACACCGTTGTTTAAACCCTAGTTAGTTGACATCAGGCTTTTGCCAGAACCTCACAGCGAGAGTTTAATGTGACTCATAGTGATGAACTTTGTACAGACTGCCCTACCAACCGTACCTAGGCTATTTGGGGAGTGTTCGTATAGGTTGTTGCTCTCAGCAACAGCCCTGTTGATACTGCTGATGTGTGTACTCAGCTCAGTTTTTAGACAGCAGTCAGCCAGAAAAAAAGTGGTGACATTTTTTATGTTATAGTTTTTCTAACCTTCAGTAGGTAGTGCCTAAGTGTCAAAGTGCTCTTTTTTTTAACCCCGTACATGAAGGACCGGTTAAAGGTTTTCTTTGACATCCAGTCTTTTGATTGCTGTACATCTATAGTATATCTTTGAGTAACAACTGCTTTGCTATTTGCACAGTGGAATATATTGGGAACCTACTGTAAAGTGTGAAACTGGAATCATAGACGTATTAACATATGAATAATTTGTCCTAATCTAATTTAAAATGTAAAGGTATGTTCGGTCTAATGGAGATTTCATTTGAAGTATTTCAGTAAGATAAAGTTTAGTCAAGTTTTTTGTATACTTTGTAATTTTATCAACATATTCCTCAGGTTTGCTGCTAAACTGATTTCAGGGGTCTTGGATTTCAAAACTATGATTGACAAGTGAGTGTGAATCATCTTTTGTTGTTGCTATTAGTGAATCATTATCACAATCTCCTCTTAACTCCTAATGTCATGCAACATGTGATGTTAAGGCTGAAATGATGACTGACATTAATTTCTGATTCCAGTGAAACGTTACCAGTAGAGTATTTGGGAGGTCAGTCGTTGTGTATGAACCAGTACTATCAGGTTTTGTCATCTTGTCGTATCCCTGGCACCAAGGCTGACTCCGTAAAGAACTACGCCCAGAGCAGAAGGCCTCCAACGCACATCACAGTGGTGCACAACTTCCAGGTCTCTAGACACTTGCCTTCTACGGATGATTTTCTTGCACAATCTTGCTGCTTTCCAAGCCACTTGGGAATTTAAATGTTTCTCTTCGACAATTAATTGGTGTGCAATGTTTTCTAAGCACAAATCATTGGTGCAAGACGTGTTCTCAAATAGTCCCCTTTAATGCTGTTCCTGCTCTTTGCGTGTGCAGTTTTTTGTACTGGACGTGTACAACAGTGACGGCACCCCACTGACTGTGGATCAGATCTACCTTCAGCTGGAGAAGATCTGGAACTCCTCCCTGCAGACAAACAAGGAGCCCATCGGAATCCTGACGTCACAGGACCGAAACACCTGGGGGAAGGCCTACAACACCCTCATCAAAGGCGAGCCAGAATCAGCTACACAGAATAGACAAGATCCTTAGGACAGCAAAATGTAGAATTTTGAAAGGAATGGAATGGAATGCAACAACGTCCATGAGTGCAAGAAGTCCTCATACCCGTGCAAACATGCTTGTTGATGCACAATATATAGTGTTAATTACGATGTTAATTTCAGTATTTACGGTATTTGATGAGCTTCAGCTCATTCTGGTTTCATTCCCTTTATTTGACGTGGATTGAGACTCATTTGTGCTCTTTCCACGTTCAACTCTTTTCAGACAGGACTAATAAAGAGTCTGTGCATGCCATTCAGAAGAGCATCGTCACCGTGTGCCTGGACGCGCCCATGCCTCGAGTCTCAGACGAGCTGTTCAGGAGTCGGGCGGCGGTGCAGATGCTACACGGCGGAGGCAGCCGCTGGAACAGTGGAAACCGCTGGTTTGACAAGACTGTACAGGTGAGGGGAACGAATCCGCTGGTTTGACAAGACTGTACAGGTGAGGGGAACGAATCCGTAGCCATTGAGTAACTGGCTTGAGAGGATTTGTTGGAGATTTGAAGTTGGGCTTTTGTGTGTTGTCCAAATACTAGGATGCAGTTTCATCATTAGGGAAGTGAAAGTTGAAATGTATTCTCACTCTATGTCTGTTTTAACCTCAACGAAAATGCAACACTGGTCAGACTCATGAGAGTTGAAGTCAGATGATTGTTTTTTTTTTTTTTTTGTCTCGTTGAATTCTTCCAATGTGCATCTCCCAGTTTATCATAGGGGAGGATGGCTCGTGTGGTCTGATGTATGAACACGCTCCTGCTGAAGGACCTCCAATCATCAAGTTAATTGACCACGTAGTTGAATTCATGTAAGGCCTTTCAAATCATAGTTGTATAATATAGGCTACATTACTACATCTACAAATAACAATTATACATTAGAATACATTTTTATATTTGTGAAAAATATTAAAATAAGTGCCCCAGATCTTGCTTGGAGGCTTACAGAATTTGAATGTTTTGTGCTCTAACAGGAAGAAGTCTGAAATTGTGCGGACTCCAATGGTTCCTCTGCCCATGCCTAAGAAACTACGCTTCAACATCACACCAGAGATAAAGAAGGACATTGAAAAAGCCAAACAGAACCTCAACATGTGAGCGCAAAAATGTGGATTCTTAAAGGATTTTGGGGGGATTTTTTAACCTGGGCCTTATTTTTTTTAGATCTTTTTGGGTCCAGACTTTTACTAAGGACAATTGACAATCAAAATTGGTTCAGTATTTAGAGTCAGGGTGCTATGACTGGCAACTGCAAAACAACTATACAACGTAATTCCATGGGGCAACCATCTGCGTCAAAGTAAACAGCTTTTTTCACCACAGACATCCTCCTAATGTGTCTGACAACATGGAAAGGATCCCTACAGAGAATTATTTGTGTCTGTTTACTTCAGTAACTGTAAAGAAACTGTAGAAAATGGCCGCAGAAACAGTCGGTTTCTGTTTCTGAACAAAATCACAGTAGAAACAGTCATTCTCTACCTTTTCTTCACAGTTACTGAGGTAAACAGACACAAGTCTATCTCTGTAGGGATCCTTGCTATCTTGTCAGACATTTATAATAACAATTTGAGCCTGTCAGTGGTGGAAAAAAGCAGTCAAGCAGCAGATCAAAAATGATACACAGTAAAAAGAACTATATCATAGCCAGATAATATCAGTAGTGCATTGCCTTCAATTTCAAGTAACTGTAAATAAACTATTATCTTTCTCTATAAAATCAATTCAGGTCATGTGGGGCCAGAGGAGAAATTAGCACCTTGAAATTTTGGTTTGAAAAACATTGCAGTGAGAAATGACACTAACGAGGCTGACTTTATTTCTAAAAACCTGTCTGCAGCTTGACAAAAGCACTGTTCATCTTTGCTGTTATCTGTTTGAAATGTTATCTATTTCTGCACTGCTACTTTGAGCTCTGCCTCCATATAAGATTGGATTAGTTCTAAACCCTCAAAATATTACTACCAACATTAGACCTGGTTTCCCCATGATGTTAGATGTAGTCTGAAATAGTACACGTACTGTATATCTTGCCTATTTCAAATATCCTGGTTTGCCCCGGAAAACACACACACATGCACACACATGTAGAGCAGACCT
The DNA here is from genome assembly GCF_900700415.2 of Clupea harengus. Taxonomy (NCBI): domain Eukaryota; kingdom Metazoa; phylum Chordata; class Actinopteri; order Clupeiformes; family Clupeidae; genus Clupea; species Clupea harengus. The sequence goes on along the minus strand of NC_045163.1, from coordinate 23,254,508 downwards.
GTACATTATTTTTAGTATACACTGATGCTAGCCAGTCGTCACCCTTACATTTTTTCTTCTTCTTTTGTTTACAGCATGGTGCAGGACCTTGATGTTCGAGTCGTTCTATTTCCTCATTTTGGCAAAAATGTTCCAAAGTCACACAAGATGAGTCCAGATGCCTATATTCAGATTGGTCTTCAACTGGCTTATTACAGGTACATTTACAGGCATATAGTTCAGGACAACTGGTTAACAGGAGATATCGGTTAAAGAGGACTGAAGACTGGAGTTTGATAGTTGAACAACTATCTCTATTTTCTCACAGAATCAAGGAATACACGTCAGTACCCAGCTATAGTGCGCACACATTCTGTTAGTCACACAAATCTTCCCTGTACCCTTTTCAGGATGTATAAGGTCTGCTGTGCCACATATGAGACTGCTTCCCTGTACCCTTTTCAGGATGTATAAGGTCTGCTGTGCCACATATGAGAGTGCTTCCCTGTACCCTTTTCAGGATGTATAAGGTCTGCTGTGCCACATATGAGAGTGCTTCGCCGTACCCTTTTCAGGATGTATAAGGTCTGCTGTGCCACATATGAGAGTGCTTCCCTTATACCCTTTTCAGGATGTATAAGGTCTGCTGTGCCACATATGAGAGTGCGTCGTTGCGCATATTCAGGCTGGGTCGAACAGACACCATCCGCTCCGCCTCCATCCACTCCGCTAACTTTGTCAAGACCATGGACAACCCTGCTATCCAAGTATGCTAACACTAATACCATTACAATTTGGACCCCATAATGGAGGCATAAACCCTGCTAAAGCTCTCTCTCTCTGTCTTTGTGTGTGTGTGTGTGTGTGTGTGTGTGTGTGTGTGTGTGTGTGTGTGTGTGTGTGTGTGTGTGTGTGTGTGTGTGTGTGTGTGTGTTTGTGGCAGAATATGGAGAAAGTGACTCTTTTGGAGAAGGCTGTGAAGGGACACAGGACATACACTGACATGGTATGTGTATGAGGAGGAGCCCTATGTGGATGTATATACTAAGGATACTTAGGGAAGTTATGAATATTGTCAACACAGGGGGCATGTCATTGCACGGTGTCAGTGCAGACATTCATGTATTTCATTAGGTAGGTCTGGAAGTCTGGAGGAAGTGCTGTACATCTCAAGGAAGCCTCATACATGCTGATATTCAACTAGAATTAAATATCATATTAGTAGTCACCATAATAAGTGTATGACTTGAGCTGTTTTATCTGAGTAGACAAACAACACTGCACATATTTTAGTGTTTTCTAGTACTTCCAAAAGATATGATATCTGTAACAAATGTCTAATTGTGTTTTACTTCCTCCACTTCCCTGCTTCTTTGCTGTATTGGGTGTGGCTTATCGCAGGCGATTCGTGGCCAGGCCATTGACAGGCATCTGCTTGGGCTCAAGCTTCAAGCTATTGAGGACCTCACCTCCTTACCAGAGATCTTCATGGACACGTCTTATGCAAAAGCGTTGCACTATAATCTCTCAACTAGCCAGGTACACACTGCCAGCATACTGTGCTTATGTCTGCAGTTTTTTCTATCATTGTCCATATCATGCTTGAGTCATCACAGCTTAAGATTAAAAACATTGAGATTGAATTTAACACTGTCAAGTTTACTTGTGCGGGTTATTGTGGCTTTGCACACTTTTGTAGGCCAATGCTATCTGTTGCACTTGCATTTTTGTGTGGAAATCAGTTTCATGGTGAAATCTGCATTTTGCCATAATAGGGCTTATAATGGTGTGCTGCAATACATAACGGTCTTAGTCCAATGCAAAAATAAACTGAAAGACTCGATAAATCATCGTTTAACTCTGTCCTCCCTCTGCCCCCCTCAGGTGCCGGCAAAGACGGACTGTGTGATGTGTTTTGGCCCGTTGGTGCCAGACGGCTACGGCGTGTGCTACAACCCCATGGAGGAGCACATTAACTTCGCAGTGTCTGCCTTCAACAGCTGTGAAGACACCAACGCCAGCAGGCTGGCCCAGGCCCTGGAAGCGGCACTAGTGGACATGAGGGACCTGCTGGAGCAGACACCCAAGGCCAAACTGTGAGGGACTCGGGGGGGGCATGGTGCCAGAGCAGATACATCTCTTTAATGATGATGAACTGCTTTTTAGGAGGCCCACCTTGAAGGTGACCTGAAACAAGCCTGCTGAAATTCACAGGGGCAGTTGACAGTGTCTGCTCTCACACATTGCTCAAAGTAAGAGTGAGAAATTAAGCACTTCATGTAAAGGGATGGGAACGCACAGAAGTTTGGTGTGTGCGTGTGCATAAGCCAGTTTAGCCCCACTGACACCATGTTGGGCAGATGTTGTTAAGTGATGTACTGACTCATCCCATCCAAGATAATACTAACATTTTGAATGTTTAATTCAAATAATTTATGTTTGATTGCAGTGCTGGAATAGATGGGGACTTTTTGTAACCCTGTCAGGATGTTGTTTTTAAGCACAATGTTGTTTTTGTAAATACAGAATATCACCATTTCGGTGAGCAAGTGGGGTGATATATGAGCATTTTGGTTTGATTTCAATACTCACCAGTTCTGTACCTTCTTCACTGTTTGTACCCATGAAGGCCTGACTGAGTAAAGCTGACACTGTCTAACACAATTATTGTACCAGGGGCATTGATTACACACACTCAAATAGACAATTACTGTGTTGTAGCCAAACCGCTCTTTTACGCGCCCCAAGGCCAATTCATACAAAAGATTTGCAAGGAGACGAAACTGTTGCAGAGACAAGTTGAAGTGGTTTGAATTAACCGTTGTAAGTCGTTGCAAGCCGTCTGATGTAACATTAGTTGCAAAATATTCCTTCTGTCAAATCACAGTTGCAGTTGGACGAACGACCATTCTTTGTAACAGTCCATACTAATCTGCCCTTTGAGCAAAATGTGGCTGATTTTAACCTGTCCACATTTAAAATGCACTAATAATTATTAGCCTCAAGTTGGGTCAGCAGCTTCCAATTTTCAATGCAATCAACATTTCCCCAGCCGTGCAATATATCATGCAGTGGAAAGTATGCATTTTCCGTGAACCATTTCCTTTGCTTGTTTACCTTTTTTCTTTAAATTTTATCAGGAGAATGTGTCTCTTTTGAGTACATGTGTCATTAATGAATTGTTCACTTGATGTAGTTTGCAATTCTTTTTGTCACCTTCATGGGATGGAGCTGAACTGTGCCTTGTGTGAATAGTATAATTATAAAAACAATGGTGAGTTCATGGCAACCAGAAAGTCTGTGTTTACCTATTTCAAGAAAATGGAAATAAATGTTTATAATAATAAATGAGAATTGATCTGCATTGACCTTGCTTCTTCATTTTAGTAGACTATGGCAATCCGTGTTAACATGAGCTAGATGGGATATGTATTGCAGATATCAGTAATTCAGTTCTTCCACAATGACATTCTTCCTATCCATATCTGTCATTTCAGATATCTATAACGCCATTCATGTGTATGGGGCTTCCCATTTCAAACACTTGTGGATATCTGTAGTTCCATTGTTTTTAGTCATACTGCCAATTGTGAATATCTAATAACATTTTTACTGGTCACCATGTATTTTTGGATACTCTTAATTACATTATGGATGTCTATAATGGATATGGATTATGACTGGTAACAATTGGATTGTATATATATGAAATGGGAGTTTTTCCGAGGAAGAATGACGTAGAAATCTTATATGACAATTGTGGATAGAAGGAATGTCATTGTGGGTATCTGAAATGAATGTTCTTTTTTACTAGGAAGAATTGAATTACAGATATCTTCAATATATATCCAGTCTAGCTATAGAATGTTAAAATGGCCAATTATAATTTTATAATTTTTAGATATCTTCAATTTAGTTTTAACCAGTACTACAGTCAAAGTTGAGGATACCTTGAAATATAATTTCTACTAGTACGAATGTTATTGTGTTGTTGTGTCTATAATTACCATTCTGACTAGAGATAAATCAATTTTGACAAGGAGAAATGCTATTATGGATAGCTAAAATGTAATTACAGATAGGAGTGTGGTTCGATTAAATGTTAGAACAGCTTGCTATAGTACACTGCAGAACAGTACCATCTGTTGACAATATTATTTTTCCTGTCCCTGCCAATGAAATACCTTGTATGTCTATGGTTGTCCCTGCCCACGTTGTCTACGTTTTGTTCAGACGTCATTTCTACCGGAAATAAGGAGAAATGGACCTCTAAAGATGGCGTCTGACAAAAGATATGTATACGCGGGTGTTGTGGTTATCCTGTCGTATTTTATTATTGGATGTCACGCTAGATTACATCACCTGGTACTTGAGGTACATGTCTGAAACTACTCAAAATTTCTTCTGGGTTATCATTTCAGTCTTGATGGGTACCAGATACTGAATGTGGGTTCTTGGTAGCAAGCTAGTTAACTAGCAAGCTAGTTATGTTGTTGGTGGATGCTGTGCACTTTCACAAGATTGAATGCCGTTGTAGGTTAACTATTTGGCTTGGCTACAAATACTATTCTGCACTATAGTGCAGACATGTTCGTCAAACAAATGAGGAGTCACGTAAATTAGCATCGGCAGTCTGAAGCTTGTTATTGTTAAAAGGTTATCGATAACTAGACTTGTTTTTTGTATTTATTTACAGGGAAATTGTAACTGTAATTGTACTGTGTCAGTCTGTTTGCGGGCTACATACAACCATAGCTCTGACCGTTAATGTACAGGTCATAGCATACGACCTATTATAACACATGAATCATAGCTCGTAGTATTGATGCCTGGCTAGATCCGAAGGGCTGTCTGCACTGTATCTAAATTCAGTTTAACATGAGACGAATTTACAATTAAGGTCTCTGTCCTATTCATTTTAGGATGACATCCGGCAGAAAGTCCACCTGAACACCTTCGGGTTTTACAAAAATGGTTACATGACTGTCAGTCTGAACAGCCTCATGTTAAAAGAGGTGTCAATTACAGATGTCGATAGTAGCACGGTAAGATGCATTCTTGTCTTTACCTTTCTACTCCCCATATTACATATAGCCAATGATGATTGATTTGTCATAAACTCATTTGGATGAATTGTTATTGTTTTTCACATCTCAGTTGGGATTCATTCTGGACAAAACTAACAGCAATGGTTTTGCCTCATATCTGGTAAGCATTCATTCAACACAGGATTATAATGTTGTGTGCAAGAACGATCAGTCAGTCATAACGGATTCATTAGTAAGCAGGTTGTGTCATGTTTTTCAGTGCTGAGTGATGTGTATTTGAAGACTCATGTGCTGTGCTCTGTGTGTGTGTGTGTGTGTGTGTGTGTGTGTGTGTGTGTGTGTGTGTGTGTGTTTGTGTCCATCAGGATGATGACTCCGGGTTTTGTGTTCTGAAAAAGACACCCAGTAGCGATGCTGTTGTGCTGCTTCTGTTGGACTTCAACAGGAATGAGTAAGTCTTCACTAAAACAGAACATGCATATTTTACCCAGAGACGAGACGGAAGCTAAGTAAGCTTTCTTGTTAATGTACAGAATTCTTAGAACAGCCGTTCGTTTTAAATAACGTAATCAGCAGTTTCACTAGATCTTCACCAGTTCACCTATTTAAAGTCCCATCAGTGGTTTGTGTTGTGAAACAAATGAAATGTCTCTAGACCTAAATAATATTAATATTAATAATAATGATAAATATATATGAAGGATTGGCCAATAGTTAACAAATATTCATGTGTCTTCTATGCATTTTGATACTTTGTTTGCGTTGTTTTTATGCCTTTGTTGACAATTTAGAGTGGACATGTAAACAAATACACAAATTGGGTCTGAAACCGGGAAACGCAGTGTGTAAAGTGCAGATAACATTAAATATTACACACAATTTATTTACAGATTTTGATAGTAACAAAGGAGGTGCCAGATCCAATCAAATAGGTGATGGTCCCAATCTGGGAGGTCCTGGATCCTGTTCCGGCAAGATCCGGCAAAAAATAAAGCCCTGGCAATTGCAATATCCACAGATGCTAACTCAAGTGTCTTTCTATTCTAACCAGCGCTGGGACTAAGTCCATTCACCCCTCCAGTGAGTGCGGTGTGAAGGGATGCTAGGTTCCCACTGTTCATACAGGTTCTGTCTGTTTGTGTGGTTCTAGAGTGACTATAAAGACCTCCGCAGAGGAGGGTCTCTTCCCCCAGATCATCCCTGTCCTGGCAGGGGGTGCTGGTGCCGGAACAACAGGGAAGCAGGAGACTGATAAAGTGGAGAAAGAGGAAAAGAAAGGTACAGATACACATTTATGTTCGAAAATATATCCTGAATGCAAAGGTTTTAAACTCTTACTTTAATGGGTTAAAGCGCTTGTATGTTTGTATGAATGTTTAATGGAGACAAATTCATTGATTCATTGTGTTATCAAATTGACATAGTTAATCAAGAGATATTGGTTACATAGCATTACATTTCTATGTTTTTAATTGTTCCCCTTTGTTTTGGGATCTTCAACTCACTGCTCTTCTTTCCTTTTGTCTGTGGGTAAACAGATGGGGCCAAAGTCTCAAAGGAGCCTCCAGTGGTAAGGCTGTTTCAGTGGAACAATCTGCTCGATTGGTTGGTTTTAATGCATTGGCTTGTTTCTGAATATTGTTTGTGTCTCTTAGGCTTCTAACAAAGAACCCATATATCCTCTGGAGCAAAGAGGTCCCAGCTATTCCTTCAGGGTACCTATCTTATATCTTATGCATATCTTGTAAATAGATGGGTCTGTGCCATTCCTTTGTCAAGACACTGACCCCTACTCTACACACTGAAATAGTTCTACCGGAAATAACTGAATTGTATTTTTTTGGTCCTGATCACTGTTTTAACTTTCTTTTTTTTTTCATATGTTTCCTTCCAACATAGTTTTATTTCAATGTCACCACTGACGACCAGCAAGGCTTGTACAACTTCTACTTCTACAACTGCTACAGCAGGGACGCTCAGACAAACCTTCTGAAGTTCAACCTCGATGTATGTACTTGCTTCTCCCTCTAAGCAGCCCTTAGTAACATGTGCACGATTCAGTAAGTTCAGTGCATGTAGTCAAAATAACCCGTAACTGTTTTCGTAACGGCTGCATGAAACCTATGTTTCAACTATTTACATTAAATATGCTTTTTAAAATGAAAACAACATACGTCACACTTCAGACAACTTCAGAGGGGAGGGGGCGAGAGAGGAAGTGTGAAATTGTGTGACTGAGTGTGTGTGTGTGTGTGTGTGTGTGTTTCTTGGCTGCACAGAAACATGTTAAAGGAATGTTCTGTCTTCTTGTAGATCAACATTGAGGAGAAGAACCCGAAGAGCTTCCTGTCTGCGGGTGAGATCCCCCTGCCTAAGCTCTACATCTTCATGTCCATGCTCTTCTTCATCATCGGGACGCTCTGGGTCCATGTGCTCCACACAAGAAAGTGAGTCTCACAGAACATTCAGCCTTATATGGCTGGGACTGCAATTCCCATGTAGTCCATATGAATGTTGTTGTAATGCCAGGGAGTCACCACAAGAGGGCACCCTCATCATGCAAAACAATGCTGATTTATAGTCATTTCTTGACGTGTAGGAGAGAGAAACTATGGTAAAGAAAATAGTAAATGACAGGCTTTTGGAACTAGGACCACACATCAGAAAACAGACAAATGCCTTATGTCTGTACCTTAGAAAAAGCAACTTTAGTGTTTGTCATAGCGTGTAATTCTTTTAATTTCTCTTCAGTTCAGCTTCTTCCCCCCAATTTCCCACCTGGAGTTTTCCACTGAAAAAAAAAACCAGAATGTTTTTTGCACTTAGGCATTTTAATTAATTGTTTGCTCAGCAGACAGACGTGTTGTCTCTATCGACGTGATGACCGATTATATTATAATATATTATATTTTTTCCACAGAGTGGATGTCTACAAAATCCACTGGCTTATGGCATCTCTTCCATTCACCAAATCTCTCTCTTTGGTGTTCCATGCTGTGAGTGGCCCGTCATAATCAACAGTGTAACGCATCTATTTTAGGCCTTGAGCAATGAAGCGATGACGTCTAAAGACTAACTAGGAGCTTGTGTTTGTTTCTCCCTCAGATTGACTACTACTACATTTCAAACCAGGGTTTCCCCATCGAGGGCTGGGCTGTGGTCTACTACATCACACACCTGTAAGATCCCCGGACAACTTTTTATGGCTTAACGAGGTGTTCAAAAATGACGGCACACTTGAGCGCTTTACGTCCACATGTTCAGCAGGTGTAGGAAAGCGTTCTGTCTCCAGACCACATGGTCCCTAAGTGAAGCTGAGGCTGCCATGAATGTGTTCTGTCTGTCTTCAGGCTGAAGGGGGCGCTCTTGTTCATCACCATAGCCTTGATAGGGACTGGCTGGGCGTTCGTCAAGCACATTCTCTCCGACAAAGACAAGAAGATCTTCATGATCGTCATCCCTCTTCAGGTAAAGTTCTCCCAAAGGGTCTACTGTTACAGTATTTGTCTTTTCGTTATGGCCACTGCAGTTACTGCCATTGCTATAGTAACAAACATGCCAGGATGCCAAAGAAAAGCAGGACGGAAACCGCTCTATTTAGCCATTTTGTCATCAGACATTTTGAAAACCAGTTAATCATGTACCTGCATCTAAATTCCTGTGCCCCTATCCTCAGGTGTTGGCGAATGTGGCCTACATTATCATAGAGTCGACAGAAGAGGGCAGCAGTGAGTACGGCCTGTGGATGGAGATCCTCTTCCTGGTGGACCTATTGTGCTGTGGGGCCATCCTGTTTCCTGTTGTCTGGTACGCTCACCCTCCACGGGGACACACAGTCTCACGACTCTACTCCTTAGTCAATGGCTAACCATCGTACGCTCACCCTCCACGCAGTCTCACAACTCTACTCCTCAGTCTATGGCTAACCATCGCACGCTCACCCTCCACGGGACACACAGTCTCATGACTACACCTTAGTCTATGGCTAACCATCGCACGCTCACCCTCCACGCAGTCTCACGACTCTACTCCTCAGTCTATGGCTAACCATTATGATGATTCTATCATACAGAAATGGTCATAGGTGCTTCATATAAAAATACAGAATTGGTATGCATATGTTTGAAGCATTGGTGGAAAGTAACTACTTATATTTAAGTTCAAGAACTGCACTGTATAATTATAATAAGTATAATTTTGAGGTACTTATGTTATTTATTTATTTAATTATACAATAAGTATTATTTTGAGGTACTTATGTTATTTATTTATTTACTTATAAATAATATTTAGTACATACATAATTAAATTAAATTTTTGTTACTCCACTACATTTCAGAGGGAAATGTCGTACTTTCTACGCCACTACATTTATTTGACAGTTTTAGTTACTGTTAACTTACATCTCGCGACCCCTCACATTTATCTGGTGTCCCTGTTTATAAAACTGTATATAAAGTAGTTCAAACTAGCGCCACCTCCAGCAGCTACAACAGTAACATGCTGCTTAACAAGTCTGCTTCAGTATTAATGTAATAATCTCATGATGTCATATACAGTAATATGCTGCTCACCCACATCTGCTTCAATATTTATAATCTAATGATGTCATATACAGTAATATGCTGCTCACACGCGTCTGCTTCAGTATTATTGTAATAATCTAATGATGTCATATACAGTAATATGCTGCTCACACGCATCTGCTTCAGTATTAATGTAATAATCTAATGATGTCATATACAGTAATATGCTGCTCACACGCATCTGCTTCAGTATTAATGTAATAATCTAATGATGTCATATACAGTAATATGCTGCTCACACACGCCTGCTTCAGTATTAATGTAATAATCTAATGATGTCATATACAGTAACATGCCAGTCAGAGGGACCAAACCAGTACTTTTACTTTAATACTTTAACTATCATTTGCTGCTGATACTTTGACTTAGATTTTTAATGCAGGACCTTTACTTGTAATGGAGTATTTTACATTGCTGTTACTTTAACTTAAATAAAGGATATGAATACTTTTTCCACCACTGGTTTGTAGTGATAACATGTTGGTGTTTTGCTTTGAAGAGAAGTTGCTCTTGTATACATTCAGTAATGTTATTGTGTCACTGCTGTTTTGCAGGTCAATCCGGCATCTTCAGGAGGCCTCAGCAACAGATGGAAAAGGTATGATGCTGCTAAATGTGAACATAGGGACAATTGTCAGCAGTCACATATCACTCTGGTGTGTGTGTGTGAGTTAGGCTCGGCTGCTTAACAATAGTTAGCATTAGCTACTCCAGCCCCCATGAAGAGTTACACAGGTTACGCTGAAAAACAGCCGTTAGGGTTAGCACAGGGGTTAAAGTGACAAGTAGTGGAGATCTAGATAACGGATAAAGCCTATTAGCAATGGAATGGAAATTATTTTGGCCATTGAGAGAGTTAAACATACTGACACGCTGGTGTTCTCCTCATAAATGTACCTCCTGCAGACATACAGTTTCTGAATGTGTGTGTTCAGTGGCATTCAGTGGACTGTGTGTGTGTGTGTGTGTGTAATGGTGGAGAGACGATGGGCTTAGCTTAGCAAGTAGAGTTTTCTTTAACGGCCAGGAGCCAGGCCTCTTGGCGCCCCCCGTGGCTCCGACAGCTCCAGTTGGCTCGTGCACACGGATGATAAATGTCATGTTCTTCAGCACCTCCACTTCCCTCTTTAGCTCAGCGCGAGTGAGTCTCGGGAATACGGGGAGACCGTTTTAGCTTACTGTATTTAATTATTCCTCTATGGAGTTTTTTTTTTCTCTCCATACTTTTAATCAAGAGCATGGTCTGTCAGATTGAGGGCATTATTCATTCATATCACGCTCAGATTTTGTAATGTTTTCCCTCAAAACCTGCCCTCTCTCTGCTCGTGTGCGAATGGACTCTCCTTTCTTTGACTCTTTCTCCTCTTGCTCAGCAGCACAGGCTCCTTCTGTGGGCTAACCAAACATCTGCTCACAGATATCTGCAGTCTCAGAGACTGATATAAGGGAAGAGCCAAATCACACTAAAGGGGTTGCAAAGTGTCGTAAAAAACACGTGTGAAATGACAGCCAATTGAGAGGCCCATCTGAGATGTAACGGATAACGCTGACAGCTCTTGGAGTAAAATACTTTTACAATACATTAATATCTATGTAGGCATTTAAAGATTTGTCTACACATTCACAGATCTATGTACACATTTAAAGATTTGTCTACATATGCACAGATCTAAGCACACATTTAAAGATTTGTCTACACATTCACAGATCTATGCATGCATTTACAAATGTGTCTACACGTGTACAAATCTCAATACATTCGCAAATCTCATTACACATTTAGAGATGATTTTACACGTTTACAAATCTGATTACATACAAACAGATTCTGAATACACATTTGCAGATTCCTGTTCAAATTCGCAAATCTCATTACATACTTAGAGACTCCTTTACAAATTTGATTACTCATACACAGATTGAGATACAGTTACACAAACTCTCCACACACATTTGCAAATAATTCTGCTACAGTATTTGTTGGTAAATTTTGATAGGGTCATTTCGCAACAATCCGAGAGAGACTGCAGAAATCTGTGAGCAGATGTTTCGTGAGCCCACAGAAGCAGCCTGTGCTGCTGAGTGAGAGGAGAAACAGTCAAACTGAAGCGCAGGACATGTGTGCATGCAACAGTATATCTGAGTGCAGACAAACACTTGAACAGGAGGAGAGCACAAGGGAGGGAGCAGAGAGAGGGCAGGTTTTGAGGGAAAACAACACAAAATCTGAGCGTGAAATGAATAAATAATGCTCTCAAATGGAAAGACCACACTCTTTAATGAAAAACTCCATATCTCTCCTGGAGGGGTTTTGACCGTGAACTTTGACAATGAATTCCCGCTAGCGTGGTGCAGACTTTAAATGAGTGCTGCATTACAAGAGGCAAGAGAGCTATTTTGAAGCAGAAAGCTTCTTTTTATTTTTTCTGGAATAACTTTATTAGCTTGTCATCGTAGTAACATGTTCTTTAGAATAACTGTGGTAGTTAGTCACTGTAGTGATATCTTGATGGTTACTCAGTGTCAACAAGCTAGTATTGTTTGGCTGTATACCTGAGTCTGTGTGTAAAAAGCCAAAACAGTGTCCCAGTGAGGAGGGGTGGCACTGAAGGTCGTAGCGATGGGTGTCTGCTATGACTCAGCACTGGCTAACAGTGTTGGACCAGCTGGGATGCTAATGGGCTAACTGCTAACGGCCCATTATAATAACGGCCCAAAGTGATGCGGATGCTCGACAGAAGGAAGCTCGTTTCTTTCCCAACAGGCCGACCACAGAAGTATGCTTATTTTAAACTGGGTTTAAAGGCTTGCGTTGTTGTTGTTGTTGTTGTTGTCTTTGCAGCTGCTATCAATCTGGCCCAGCTGAAGCTCTTTAGACACTATTATGTGATGGTGAGTAAGCGGATATACTCGTGTGTGTGTGTGTGTGTGTGTGTGTGTTTTTTTTTTTTTTTTAAGTGGTTGTGTTAGTGCTGCATTAGTACAACTAGGAAAAGAGACCACACATATTAAGATTGTCCATTTATTTGAAGATAATTGAGACTGTATGGTCTCGGGATATGTTAAAGCTGTAGCCTCAACCTCAGTTTCCACTCTAATGTAAAATTACGCTCTAATGTATTATACTGGGTTGGGTTTTTTATTTTTTTGTTGTTTTTTTTTAACATAATGGAACATCTCACTATTTCACTGCTCACAGCTCAGGGGCTTACAACTGGCGTCCAGCAACCCATTTAGAAGCCACTTAAAACCACTCTGTGATGAATATCAACGTCAGGCCATATTTTACCACCAGACTAGTATGCTGAATGCATCTTTCCTGTTATGTGTCTTATATGATATAGGTTATTAAATTGTCTTGTGGATTGTAAAATGTTTGCATTCAACAAGAGTACACTGGGCAGCACATTACAATGCTGAAGACATCAGTCATATAAGCCGTTGCTTTTGGTGGTGAGACATGGTTTAGATGTCCGCGGCCAGACTACTGAATCAAGTTGATGCATATCTGTACGCAGTAGGTATGAAATTGCCTCACATATCCTGTCTTCTTTCTTTCTTTCTTAGATTGTGTGCTACATTTATTTCACGCGCATAATTGCCATTCTCATCAAAATCATAGTGCCCTTCCAGTGGAAATGGCTGTACCAGGTAAGGCCTGACTCAGTTGAAACAGGTAGTTTGGGATTTAATGCTCATCTTTCTCATAACTTATTTAATGAATGGTGATGTGTGACGTGTGTGTGGTGTTTGTGTGTGTGTGTGTGTGTTCTTGTGTCCTGCAGCTGCTGGATGAGTTGGCCACTCTGACCTTCTTCTTCCTCACGGGCCACAAGTTCCGCCCCGCCTCCTATAACCCCTACCTGCTCCTGTCTGTGGAGGATGAAGAGGACCTGGAGATGGATGACGTGTAAGAGGCTATACACACACACACACACACACACGCACACAAACTGATGTGTATGAGGCTATACACACACACACACACACACTGATGTGTAAGAGGGAATGAGAATGATTCTATATATAGCAAGTGGCTAGTACAACATGACTGCGTCTACTCCAAATCATAAATTCCTCATTTCAGTATAAAAACATATTGTGAGTCAAAAATAATGTTCTCATCAGGCAGTTTTCTGTTTGATAATGGATGAACATTCATCCCCGGTTCCAAGCAGTGTTCCCACTACCTGTCCTGCTGTAGTGTGATGCCCAGGAGTCCTTAGGGCTGGACGTCCTGCTGTAGCGTGAAGCCCAGGGGTCCTTAGGGACGTAGAGCCACTACCTGTCCTGCTGTTGCGTGGTGCCCAGGGGTCCTTAGGGACGTAGGGCCACTACCTGTCCTGCTGTAGCGTGAAGCCCAGGAGTCCTTAGGGACGTAGAGCCACTACCTGTCCTGCTGTAGTGTGATGCCCAGGAGTCCTTAGGGCTGGACGTCCTGCTGTAGCGTGAAGCCAGGGGTCCTTAGGGACGTAGAGCCACTACCTGTCCTGCTGTTGCGTGGTGCCCAGGGGTCCTTAGGGACGTAGCGTGATGCCCAGGGGTCCTTAGGGACGTAGCGTGGTGCCCAGGGGTCCTTACGGACGTAGGGCCACTACCTGTCCTGCTGTAGCGTGGTGCCCAGGGGTCCTTAGGGACGTAGCGTGGTGCCCAGGGGTCCTGAGGGACACAAGCTTCCCAGACTGTGGGCTGCACCTGCTCTGTGTTCCTGTTATATTTCAGCCTTGTGGTTCCACTTGACTGCCTCCACTCTCCATGATCGGCACACACAAACAGACACACACACACACACACACACACAGACACAAACTCAGCGCTTTTTAGGTTCTGTTTTTAGCCTGGTCACCAGATCCCTGAGATGCTTCATCAACGTCATCTCTGTCGCGAAACTTTTGTCCTCGTTTCCCCGACCGCCTTCTCTCCCATTTCTTTCTTCTTCCTTTGGCGGTCACACTTGAGCACATCACTCTCTTACACTAGCCACCTGAATTGTGTGTTCTGCCTTGACCTGCCTCCCCCCATCCCCCCCACCCCACCCCATCCCACTCCCACACCATCTACCCCCCCACCCCAATCATCTACCCTCAGGCGTTGCGCCTCTCTCCCGCCTGCTGTCCCACTCTTCCAGAAATAGCCCAGTGGCACCATGTGTCCTCATTCCACTTCTCTCTCCCCCTCTCTCTCTCTCTCCCTCTCTCTCTCTCTCTCTCTGTCTCCCCCCCTCCCTGTGCTCGGCCCTGTTTTCTTTCCTGTTCCCGCTTTTTTTCCCCCCACTCTCCATCCATCATCCTGAATGGAAACCTACTTTTCTAGCCACTTTTGGCTCTTGAGTGAAACTTGGTGGGGGAGAAAGAAGCTGTTTCAAAATGAAGAGGTACAAAGTGAAAATCCATGAGCTGAGGAGAACTGTTTTTAGTGCAGGTAGTTCACCGTGGTTTGACTAAACAAATGATTAATGTTCAGGTTATTCCTGTCTGGTTCACCGTGGTTTAACTTAACAAAGGATTAATGTTCAGGTTATTCCTAGCTGATGTCAAATGCAAAGCATGACTGTTAAGACAGTGGAGTCACAGGAGAATTACAGCAAGACAATGGTGGTTATTGGAAATTTGTATTGAAAATCCTTTATTGTCATTGTATTTGCATACGAAATGTTGAGCACTGCTCCTGTTGGTGCCACGATGGACAACAGATAAGCACACAACAATACAATAAGCTAAGGCCACCAGGGGTTGGGCAGCATGGTTCTGGTTTGGTTCTGGGTGCTTGAACCATGTAAATACACACAGAGGAGGTGAGAGTCCAGGGGATTGGGGGAACATTGGGTTCTGAAGCAGCTGGTACTGAGGGTGCTGCTGAGCTGGATCTCCGAGACTAGGTTGTGGAGCAGCAGGAGGTTTGGACACGGTCCATGCACATTCAGCTAGTGTAGGCTTTTACATGACCAAGACTGAACTGACTGACCAATGGTCATCCCCGCACATTCAGCTAGTGTAGGCTTTTACATGGCCAAGACTGAAGTGGCCCTTTGAGCTGACCAATGGTCACCCATGCCAGAGTGGCAGCATTAGGTCAGAGATTCAGAATAGGCTAAAGCTTTAGTCAGGATTGGAACACGTTTTGTGTGTGTGTGTGTGTGTGTGTGTGTGTGTGTGTGTGTGTGTGTGTGTGTGTGTGTGTGTGTGTGTGTGTGTGTGTGTGTGTGTGTGTGGGAAGTTTTAATGTCTTAACTGTTAAGTGTATATAAACTTCTGGCCTCAACTGTAACTACTCATACATAGTAATGACTGCACTCATAAAGCATTACGATGTTGTAGTACAAGCTGTTAGAGCATGAAGTATCAGAATGCGTAATGAAGCTTCTTTTACCTCTTGATAATGGCACTGATGACATCTTTGCCATATGTCAAATGCTGTTTATTCACCACTGGCTCTTAATGGAGCCTTATGTGACCCTATACAAGCTTTCATGAAGTTTCATTGAATTAGGCCCATGACACCTCCAGAAGGCTAAACAGTGGTGTCTGGCGTACCAGAGCCACCCCCATACTGTACCAGAGACAACAACAGTTACACCACAAGATAGACCTCGACAAGATTTCACGTAACGTAGATTTTGTTCAGGTTAATCCACGACCCCAAGTAGTCTGCTAATGTCTCAGGTACAGCCACTGGCTCGCTTTTTCAGCAGACTCAGACAACTCCTTTAAAGCTCCTTTGAGTGACTGGCCTCGAAAGCCAAATTCCGACAGAAGTGTTGTGGTTGATTTAGCTACAAAGCCTCTACCTCAGGTCTTGTGTGTGCTTGCCAACCTTGTTGCGATGCTTCCGCTACCAGTTAAGCATACTGCTTCTTCCTTTCAAATGTTTCCTCAATCGCATCCTCAAAGAGAATTGTTAACTCAATAAAGTAAACAATGCACTCACATTCAGAATACAACACCATGTCTGGTCTCATGAGCCTATTAATATAATTTTTATTTTTTTATCCTGACAGGGTAACTACATCGAATGCTATGGGAGAAGGCGTCAAAAAGGTGAAGAAGATCTCCAATGGACCGTCAGAAGAAACTGAGAGCGTGGCATGATGGGATCTCTCAGTGAAACAGGATGTTTCTGGACCCTTTGCCCTTTTAGAAGGTCCAGAAACATCCAGAAGTTGTGCTGGACACTCCTGGATCAGGGCTCTCTCTCTCCGCTCCCCGTACCCCCAAACCTCTCAGTGGAGTCCTCCAGTTCCCTTGTCTTAAAACATGGCAGTTGTGGCGGTTAATCCCAGCGCTCCTGTACAGTTTCTCTTTGTAAAGGGTGTAGACCACAGAGATCTGAGTATACACTAATCTTTCATACAGTTGTCATTATAGTTACAACAGATATGCTTTGGTGCTTTCTCATGTACTGATGTTTTGTTGTGTTTTATTTTCCTTTGCCACCATTTTGTTTTTTGCAAATGTATCTCAGATGTGCGTATAGACAGACACGCCCAGTAAGCTGTGCCATTTATACTGTAATTGAGTGAAGTTTGTTTTTGTCTTTTTTTTCTTACTTTTAATTTCATCCATGCTCTCGTAAGAGATTAAGCAAGAACATGACCTGTTGAGTCTCTTTAGTGAGCTCTTTGGATTCAGGTGTGGTATTGGCACACAAAAGGTGAGTCAGAGTGCTGACTGTGCTGATTTATATATCTCTGATGAAGGGGTGAGGCATAAGGCAGGGTGAGTTCTTATAGGGAATGTTTTGCTTCTTAGATTGGCCAGGTAGGTCGGTCCATGTTTAAGTGAAACATCTCACTCTTCATATGGAAGGGACTAATATTTCCTTTATTTCATGAGCTTGTGAATATTATTACACTGCTGTTTTTGATGGCTCGGTTAAGATAATATTCATCGTTCTACTCTGATGGATTCAATCTTGATTCCTTTGAGAAAACGTTTACAGATAATTTGTATGGGCCTCTGATCATTTGTAACATACCTATGATTTTTAACAGTATTTCCGTGCAAAAGAAAGCATTTTCATTGCTTGAAGTAATGCTGCCTAATTTGTAGATCCTAGAGTGGGGTTGATAACGCTATTTATTCAGTATAAGCTACTGCAGTTGTTAAATTATTTTTGGTCTTTTGAGTAAGAGAACACTGAATGTATGGCACGGCAACATGGCCACATCAATACTCCTCAATAGAGGACCTTTGATGTTTTCTGCCGAAATGGAGGTCTTGGGCATTTTGCACTGAAGTATTGTAAAAAAAAATATTTGACATTATTTCAAATAAGAAAATAGAAACTAAGCTAAGGAAATGGACGCTGTTGTTCAGGTCAAAATACGGATGTACAGTTGTTGTTTTTTGTATGTACCGCACATGTTTTTTTAATGTTTTATTTAATTTTTTTTCCCCCCAAAATGAAACAGACGTTGAAGATGGTGATTTTGGGAAGAGTGATGAAAATGTCTTAAATGCATAAAGTTGTTTTGAACGCTCCTTAATTGAGGTCGACTTAATTTATATCAAGAATACGCTGGACAGGAGCGATGTCATGAGATTGATAGCTACTGTGGAGAAAATATTCTTACCTCTTTGTGAGAGCTTAATGATCTGTTGCATTTATATTTTAATTTGAGTTAATTAAGGTTAAGGCTCAATGCCTCTCTGCATGTCCCAAAATGAAGTTGCAATCAATAGAGAATATTTTTTCAAAAAGTATTCTCTCTTCCAGGAAAGGCTACACCATGCAATTAATGCAGGCCGCCCCTGCGAAGTTTCCTCCATAGTCAGTCAGGGTTTCAGTGTGAGCCATTGGGGGTGTAGCCCATGCATCTAAAACGAGGTTAATTGCAGTTTGTGACCTGACATTTATTAACTGCTGCTAAAACAAAAGTTTCTTGGCTAAGGGGAAGTTATTGGACATTTCCAGTTCGTGTCGTTACGAAGGCTTTGATGCTGATGTAGTACAAGACTGAAAGTTAGGAAATGGTGTGTCTATAAATAGCCATTGTGAGTGTTGCCTTTCTTATGCCAGTTCAAAGGCTATATGAATTTCACGAAATAGACGTGGTTATGATGATCACCCTAGGGGCGAAATCATTAAGGTTGCCAACTTTGGACTAACCAGAACCTCGGGGCTCAGTTTGAAATAAATATGCGCAATGCACGGGGTGAACAAAGGTTTATTGGAAATGAGACGTATGGGGAGCAATAGTTGGAAAGACTCGAGAATAATTGGCTGGTTTGAAATAGATGGCTTGTCATCAACGTTCCAAATCAGTCCATAATGTCGAGGGGAAATTAAACTGAAAAAACTTGACCAAGACGTAGGCTACTGATGGTGATGACGGAGAATGAGGGGCGAAGAAGAGAAAGGAAATTGAGGTAATGGTGAACTTGGTCCCAAAAAGGTCCGCAGGAACCAGAGCTGTTCGAGTGAATCACAGGGACGTATTCAGCGTATGATGTCAATGTTCTAACGCAACTTCTCCTGATGGAGCGTTGCCGAGCCTCACGCGAGGTATATCGTCTGGACCGAGCGGCAGGTGACACGTGAACCTCAACGCGTGATCTTCGCATCCGACAGGACGATTTGAGAAGAGCAGACAGGACAGTGCCACTCACCTTTGTCTGTGTTTTACGGATAGATGTAAGTGAAGTTTATCAGCGGAAAGTTCATTTTTATTTTCGGTATTTAAAACACGTATTCTCTGAGGTAAAAAGCACAGGTTTTAACACCGAATTTATTATTGGCATCGGTGAATTTATTGAGTGGTTAATTTATGTGTTTATTAGAATTTCATATAATAGCCTGCTATATTTTCATACACCGGTGGTCTGGGAGGTTTGTCTCCCTGTGTGCGGTTGCTTCAGAGAGGGCAGGACACCATGCACTTTTAATGACATGCTAGCTTAACGCTGTCCTCTGTGAACCTGCTGGATGGGTGACTGCGTCTTCTCATGCATTTTTCATTTTAATTCATTTCAAAGAGAGCAATAAAATATACTGTGTTTATTTAGAATATTTTACTCACAAGAGGATGGTCAAAACAGAAATATAGGCTGTTGGTTCATGGAGTTGGTTTACAGTCGACACATTTTTACTAATTTAACAAAATATTCAATATACGCCGTTGTTGATGTTTGACTTGTCAGTCAACTGCTAATCCAAACCATGCCTGCTCCTAACGATAAACCAGACACTAAACCCTTTAACTCTCCTTACTGTCAACAGGGTGGGGATAATAGCCTTGTTGTTTGGCTGAAGTGCCATCCCAGTGATGTCTCACAGCAGTGTTTTATGTTAAATATATTTTACTTTGTATGAATTTCCAAAAATAAATCATCATCATCATTAGTATTATTCAAATATGAATTTGCAATATTTTGCAAAAAAATTTAACAAATGTTTATGATGGCAACACAAATTAAAATTAGTCCAGGTGTTTCAGTTTCTTGCGATATTTTTCTCCCAAAAAATCTCTTCCCTCTTCTCTGTTTATCCTCACATGACCCCAACTCTTTTCCCACCCTTTCACCCTCTTTTGGATGGGCAAATACTAGTTACAATTTGCACTTTAGAATTTACATAATTTCCATGCATTAATAAACACATTTGTAAATTAGATTCAGATTATATCATTAGAAGAGACTGCCCATAACTAAAGCCTTTGTTTTGATGTTGTTTTCTATTTAAAGGGTCTAGATAATCATCTCTTTTTCTATTTTAAGACCGGACAAGCTGCCTTAATGGATTAGCCTAAATGACTCCACTTTTTTTGTCACCCGGTTAATGTGCATTCCCCGTAATGCGCTAATTGCACCATGCCTGTAGCTGGCAGTGCAGCGAGGAGTCTGGCCAGTGATTTGCAGTCAGACAGGGTTACCACTGCTCCTCTGTGGTGCCTAGGACCAGATTAGATAGCGGTGGCCTCCCGCTGACCGAAGCCTGATGCCGAACACAGGACCATCCCAGCGGCCGACTGACAGAGATATAGGTTGTCAGTAATGACAACTAGCCGGGCATTTGTCTCTAAATATACACAGGCATAAGTGAGCGCGGACAAGAAACATGCTCGGGGATGGCCGAGCCTCACTCTGATATGTCCCGTGTCCTGTTTTAATACATGATCTCCTATGAAGTGTAAGTACACGAGTGTTGTCTTGATCCCTACACAGCTCCGTGAATGGTCACGACGTCACTACAGATAATTTGATGCCTGTAAGACTTACTGAGCGAGCAATTGTTTTAGCGGCGCTGGAAAGCTGGGGCATCATTCAATGATGATCCATGATAGCCTTGAAAGGGGTGCTCCATTTTCATCTCATTCATTTGCCAGTAAATCATAAGTCCCCATATGACCCGGATAGAACACTGTTCCATTGATCCCTTGCCAGCACTTTCTCTTGGTTATCCTCTGGTGGGGAGTAGGCTACTGAAGCTGGTCCAGTCACGAAGACAGATTGCAGTCCAACTTCACCCGACTGTGGAAGAGAAGCAGAAACATTGTGTAATTTTTGTGTAAATGCATAGCTTTTCAAAGTGATTTACAAACTGTATACGTTGTTTGGAGAATGAACTTCTGCCTCAGAAGCCCTGACTCCAAAACAAAACTCTTGGGAGAGAGAAAATATTGATATTCTGGGAACACAGCTACACCAGCTCGCTTGATTATTCAGGAAGAGACTGAGTGACAAGCATGTATCTTGGGTGAGATGATATATTCGCAGAGGTTTAATAGGATTCAGAGGATCAGTCTTTCAAATAGAATAAATGTAAAAGAGCAGAAAGTTGCTTCTTCACAGATATTATACAGGGACATTTTGTGGTCTCTTTGGTGTGTTCTGTCCTCAATTTATTTATTTAATTGTTTGTTTGTTTTACAGGCTACTGGTCTGGCTGGTTTGTTTTGGAATAGCTTCCCCCAACTTCAAAGGTAAAGTCCATGCCCTCTTTTTTTGAAAGTGTGTGTGCATCACAATTCTTTGGTGTGTGTGTGTGTGTGTGTGATTAAAATGCGTTGCTATTTGTTTGTCGCAGGTGTATTATTCATGCAGAGCTGATGGCCCTCCTTGTCTCTCTGTGCTGAAGCTTATTGGGGTGTGAGACTCAGGTCAGTGCTGAAGCTTATTGGGGTGTGAGAGGCAGGTCAGTGCTGAAGCTTATTGGGGTGTGAGACTCAGGTCAGTGCTGAAGCTTATTGGGGTGTGAGACTCAGGTCAGTGCTGAAGCTTATTGGGGTGTGAGAGGCAGGTCAGTGCTGAAGCTTATTGGGGTGTGAGAGGCAGGTCAGTGCTGAAGCTTATTGGGGTGTGAGAGGCAGGTCAGTGCTGAAGCTTATTGGGGTGTGAGAGGCAGGTCAGTGCTGAAGCTTATTGGGGTGTGAGAGGCAGGTCAGTGCTGAAGCTTAATTGGGTGTGAGAGGCAGGCCAGTGCTGCACTCTCCCTCCTCTGCTCTCAACACCAGTGCAATGCAGTGTAGCAGGAACGTTTCCTCGTTTTCTGTTTTTTTCTCTCACATGTCAAGGAATACTAACAGAAGCGATAACAGACCTGCTACACATCCACACACACGAGAAGAAAACCTTCATCTGGCATTATCGCCTGTGTCGTATGTATCATATGTGTGTCTTTGTGTCCACCTTAGTATCCACAGAAAAAATAAAAAACGTTTTCCAAGTTATTTTAAAGCTTGTTTGCAGTTTGCTGATGGTGTGCTTTTAAATCTGGTAGATAAAGGTTCAGACGAATGCTTTTTGTGGGTGAGTTTTGAAGCTCCGATCCCTGGTCAGTTATCTCCTCTCTTCTCTGTTTCATTTCAGCTCCCCCTCCATCTGTCTCGGAGAGCTGATAAGACTGCATTTCGGGAGAGGTGCTGTGAATCACCTGTAGGAAAGGCGTCTAACCACCTTTTGTGAAGACACTGCAATAACTTCGAACTCGTGGACTTCACTGCAGCACTTTGAGGCCAAAGGAGAAGAACTACATTGAAAAAATACAGAGACAAATGCTCAGAAAAAATACGTAGACAGCCCCTAGAGGTTTATCTGAGAACAGTCTGTTTTTCTGTTCTGTTTTAGAAAGATATACTTTACTTTATTCGTCTTCGGCAGTCTATCAAGGGAGTGTTCACAAAGTCCTGCTTAGCATTTAAAGGGTTTCCTGTAGGGTAAGCCTGACTGCCTGAGACTTTTCATGCGTCTCTTTTGATGTTTCTTTTTCAGTGATTTGTGCATATTCACCCAGTGTTTGTACATCTAGTAAATGATACACTTTCGATCAAGAAGAGAATCTCCAAAGGGACTTGTGAACCACAGAGGTTAAGCTCTTGCTGTTTTGAAACGTGTTAGTCTTTAAGCATTTAAGCCATTTGTCCAACCACAGCCAAGGAGAAAATAATATCTACAGAGAATCCAACTGAGTGGAGAAAGAGAGAGACAGAGAGAGAGAGAGAGAACATAATAGGAGTGGCTACTGTTGCCAAGGACAACAGTATCAACACGTTGTATGGTCACAACACAGACCCACCCACACAGGCACGTTCTCCAGCAGACGCTCTCAGTGGCACGACAGGGCAGGGAGCTCGCAATATCGCTCTGCCAGCCAGGGACACAATTGCCCCGATTTCCTATCCCAGCGGGCAGATCCAGACAGATGGGAGTGCGCCCCCCACGCCACCCTCACCACAACCAGCGGTCCCCCCCTCCTCCCCAAGAGCACGAGAGAGCGAGAGTTCCCCCCAGGCCGGAGCACTGATCCCGCAGCGCTCCGTCGCGCAGAGGGTCTGAGGACCCGGAGCCCCATGGGAAGGGAAGAGGGCGAGGACACGGCTGAACGGATTACAGCTCATCCTGCACTCCTCTCGGTCTCTCTCTCGGCAGCTCAGCACGCGCCTGGAGGACAAAAGGGAGAGATCCAGCGCATCAGTGCCATAGCAATCACATTTCTCCTCCGCGACTCTTTTCTTGTTCTGTCTTTTTAAGGTAGTTGTTGTTCTTTTTTTTTCTTCTCCTCCTCTATTTCTTCTTTTCTCACCCTCTCTCTCGTCTCTTTTGACATCTGGAAGAGGAAGTGTCTGGAAGAAGGGCAGGACTTGGCAGGACTGTCTGTGCTTGCCTGCTTTAAAAAAACAAAAAAAAAAACTAAAAAACAGAATGGCCCTAGAGGTGGATACACGAGAAGTGTTTTAGGCAGAGAGAGAGAGAGACAGACAGACAGACAGATAGACAGACAGACGTGCGGGCTGCCAAAAGTCATGGGGAAGTCCAACAGCAAACTGAAGCCCGAGGTGCTGGAGGAGCTGACCAGGAAGACCTATTGTGAGTACCACCTGGCCTTTGCTATGTCACCACCTTGCTACTCTTCTGTCTTTTTTTCTTCCTGGCAACTTTCTCATCTCATTCTCTGGCTCTCTTTCCTTCTCCCTCTCTCTCTCTCTCTCTGATTCTTGCTCTGTCTGTGTCCCTCAATCTTTGTTACGCAATATAGAAATATGGTAGGAGAACCACCTCCATCCCTCTGTCTAGAAAATCAATTCCGTTTGATTGGATTGAGTTACTGTTATGAGGCTGCTATCAGGATAATTGCCACTGTTTACCCCGGAAGCCTCAATTTTAAAAGTGTTTGCATTTAATTACTAATGTCCTCAATAAGATCTCCAGCATCTTAATTTGTGTCGGTGATTCAGTTGACCTAGAAGTAATACCAGAGGGTCAGTACTCTTCAGAGCTGAGGGAACTTAGACCATCTTAAGAGGGAAATTAGCTCTTTAAGATCAACATAAACTTGATGCTTTATGGAGCTGAGTGCTGAGGGAACTGAGACCATCTTAAGAGAGGAAGGAGCTCTTTAACATCAACATAAACCTGATGCTTAAATGGAGATAAACTGTGATCGATGGCAATTAGGTTTGCCTTGTGGCTTTGAGAAAGTGATCATGTTTTTTTTATAGGCTGGTATTTCAAGTTGACTTAAACAGCTCTAATGATCGATCAATAGCTGGCAGGTAGTCTGAAACTGAGCAGATGCTTCCCACTGAGTGGGAGACAGTCCTGTAAAATCACCTCCGTGGGATGCTTGGATTTTGGACATTTTCTCCTAAAAAAAACCTGAAACAGGGTCTTATCCTTTTTCAATACATAAAATCATAATTTCACTGTTTATGAGTTACATGACATATTTGTATTTCTATTATTTCATTATAGCAACAGTATTACGTATAATTATAACTATAACTATATAGTATCCTGGTGACATGTGCTGAAGAGGGCGGTGGTGTTATTTCCTCTGCATAGAGATAAGTCCTTCACCAAGGCAACACAAACATGCCATGGACCAAAGTTCAGTGTGTGGTGATTAACTATTCACATATTCTTTGGCACAAATCAACTGTGAAACAGTCCATATCCCGCTAAATCCAATTCCCACTATAGCCACTATTACAATATCTGTGAAAATGCATTAACACTGTCACAGTGAAACTCTAGTTGAATAGGCATTCTCAGCAGTGTTGAGTTGGTGTATTAGTTTTGTGATCTGTAATTAGTCTGATTCACACAGAAGACAATATGGGAATTTTTTGTTGTTGAAGATGAATTCAGTCTTTCTTCTATGTCCCAGGACTTGTTAAAAACAAACCTTGGATTTTGAAATGTATCATTTGCTTCCCTCAGTATCCTACCTGTCCAAATAACAAGCACAACACAGATGGCTAATGGAGATATGACTGACTAGGTGTCAGCTCGGGGATGTCCCAACACTGAGAATAGGATTCCTGTTAGCATCTAGGCTGCTAATGATGACGGCGTAATTAAGAGCATCCTTCTTCCAGCTAGCTGTGAGAGACCCATACACGCATGCGTGCGCGCGCACACACACACACACACACACACACACACACACACACACACACACACACACACACACACACACGCACACACACACACACACACAGTCAGCTGTGAGAGAGCTAGCTGTGAGAGACCCATACACGCACGCGTGCGCGCACACACACACACACACACACACACACACACACACACACACACACACACACACACACACACAGTCAGCTGTGAGAGAGCTAGCTGTGAGAGGCCCACACAGACATGAAGGGACATGTCACTGGTGATTGGCGGTGGCGGTGGCGGTGGCAACACTGGGCCCAGGTGTCTGGAGGGGGCTGATGGGGACCGGCTGGGAAAGGGCTCCTTCTCTCTGGATTATGACAGGGAGGGAAGGCAGGAGGAGAGAGTGGCGCTCTCTCTGCCGAGGGAGCCCATGCTGTCACTGGGGCTAATATCCCTCTCGGAGAGGGGCAGCTCGCTGATGTGAAAGAAATATGCTATATAATTATTATCATGATATGTGTTGTAGTTTGATATAAGTTTGTTAAATGGAAGACTCAGATGTTTCTTTGTGCTCTTGAGAGGAATGCTGAGTTTGTGAGAAAGTGGGGGTTTTGGAACTCAGAGATGTGGAACTCAGAGGTGTCATGAAATGTTTAGGTTAAGACTGATTTATTGTTGTAAGACCCAGAGTTTGGGTTTGGGGGTTTTAGGTAAACATTCTTATCTCTGGGAACCAAAGAGCAGACGGGAGTGCCATGTTTGATTTCTGTGTGCATTTTACCAGAGAGTTAGTGATGGGTTGAACAGCGGTCTGCAACCACTGCACTCCTCTTGAAGGAGTGTATGTTGAAGAGCGGTCTGAAACCATGCACTCCTCTTTGCCAGAGTAAAAGTCTATTATTTATTATATTCTTGGTTGTGTGTCTTAATTCTGAGGTTAATACAGTCCTGGTAAAGGGTGAAAAATTCCCTGACAGCTGAGCATGTCTTAATTGCAAGTGTGTGTGTGTCTGCGTGTGTGTGTGTGTGTGTGTGTGTGTGTGTGTGTGTGTCTGCGTGTCTGTGTGTGTGTGTGTGTGTGTGTGTGTGTGTGTGTGTGTGTGTGCGCACATGCATGCTTGTGTGTGTGGCTGCACAAATGTCAGGCTCGCATGGGTATTTAAGACATCAGTCAGCACACTGTCTCCACATCAAAGGCCTCAGAAGAGCAGCCTCACTCCACATTCAATTATTTAATTATAACAGCTGTTGAAGCAAAGCCTTTCCGAGAAAATAAAGTATCACTATTTCCACTTTAATCAACTCGGCTGTGAAAGATGTCTGAATATTCCAAGGCAATCCCTGAAAACTTTTTTTTTCTAAATGGTATCGCTCCTCTCTCAGTGACTTGGCTTGACTTGGTGTGCATATATTATGCTGTGTGTCCTCGGCCTTGTCTCTCTAACGTCTCAGCGTGTGTGTGTGTGTGTGTGTGTGTGTGTGTGTTTTCCTCTCTGAGCGCTCATGAGGTTGAGCCTAATACAGCCCTTGGCAGAGGCAGCATCCTCTCCTCTGTGCTGAGTGCTCCAGCGGGGAGTGGAGAGCTGTCACTGATGGGAGATGGGAAATTACAGAGCAGCAGCAGCAGCAGCAGCGGTGGTGGTGGTGGTGGAGGAGTGGGAGCAGCCATGCTGTTTGCCAGACACAAGGTTTTGTCTCCTCCGCAGCTTTGATGGTGCTGTTGGGATTCTGGAGGCTCTATTTGTCGTGATTGCGACTTGCAGGGTTTTATTTCTCCCTTCGGAGACGAGGAGATGAGGAGATGTTTATGTGCGCCGGGGATCCCAGGGAAAGGATGGTGTGTGATTGGATGGTGACTGGCATTGCTCAGTGAAGCGGCGCCCCTATCCGACATGATTTTCCTCCAAGTCAGACATACAGTATACACGCACGCACGCACGCACGCACGCACGCACGCACACACACACACACACACACACACACACACACACACACACACACACACACACACACACACACACTGCAAACAGCCTCTTGATATTGCTCAGTGCACCATGCACACATTAAGCCATGTAGAGACTATTTAATACGCAATAATATATGATATATGGACACAAACTGGCCACATTCTG